>NW_004443947.1:27831361-27903788 GCF_000243295.1 Trichechus manatus latirostris | reverse complement strand
GAGAAACTGAGCAATGAAGAAAGACAAAAAGGGAAAAAGAGTTAAAAGAAAACAAAACAAATTAAAAACAAAACAAAACAAGAAAGGCCTCCAAAGAAACAGAAAAGAAAACCAAAAACAAACAAAAACCAACATAAAAAGAAATGTGCTCAGGGATCGCTCTGCACGTCTGTGGAGGCCGAAGGGGAGTCTCCCTGCCATGCAGCTCAGCTGGCCATAAAGGGCTCCCAACTCAAGAAAAGGAAAAGAAAACAAACAAACAATTCAAAACAAACAAATGAACAAAAGCCCTGGGATCCCACCAGCGTGGCAGCCCAAACTGGGAAGCAGCTCCACACTCGAATGGAGCTCCACAGCCCCTCAGGAAGAAGCAAAGATGGTGCACGGAGCCAGGTACTTGAGTGAAGGGAGGGGGAGGTGGCAAGAGGCAAGTAGGAAATCAAAAGAAGCAGAAAAAAAAAAAAAAAAAACACTAGCAGCCAATGAATGACCCTCAGAGAGCCAGCTAGTGCGGGCTGGTGTTTCTGGACAAAAGACTGTGTTCATGGGAAGTAGAGGGGGCCAAATGTGGGTGAAGAAGGGTAGAGAGTGGGAAAGCATATATCAGAAATTACCAGAGCTCTGCAGCCCCTCAGGAAGAACCAAAGATGACGCACAGAGCGAGGTACTCGAGCGAAAGGAGGGGGAGGTGGGGAGAGGCAAGGAAGAAATAAAAAGAAGCAGAAAAAAAGCAACACCAGCAGCCAACAAATGGCAGTCAGAGAGCCACCCGTTCGGGTGTGTGGAATCCAAGCAGCCACTGTTTCCCGGTCAAGAGACTGTGGCCGTGGGAAGCAGAGGAGGCCGAGTCAGGGTGAAGAAGGGTGGGGGGTGGGAAAGCATATATCGCCAATTACCAGTTGTTTTGTCTCCCGCTGGATGCTCCGTGAGGCTGCTTTCTCGTACCCCCTGTTTGCTGGTCTCTAATAGGAGTCCAATATGGCGGATTCACACTGCGTTAGCTGGTAGGGGACCTCTGCATGAATCTCTCCTCGCTCTCCATTCTCTGTCAGTTTTCCCATTCCATTTGGTGCTTGGCTGAGTTCTTTATCTCTTCATTTGATGTTTTAGGGTTTCAGGATTATTGTATTCTCTGTTCGGCTTAGTTTTTCGGATCTTTGCTGTGCAGGGACGGCGTGGTGCTTCTGCCTAGAGCGCCATTTTGCCAGAACTTTTATAATTATTTTTATCTGTACCTAGTTGGGAACCTTGGTGGTGCAGTGGTTAAGAGCTCAGCTGCTAACCAAAAGGTCAGCAGTTCAAATCCACCAGCCACTCCTTGGAAACCCTATGGGGTCACTATGTCAGAACGAACTCAACATCAACAGGTGAGGGATTTGGGAACCTACTTGAAACCATGTTTATGCCAGTGACTTACACGTAGTAAATACACAACAAATGTTTGTTGAGTGGTTAGATAAATATCATCTTTTTCATCCCAGTGCATCTTAGCTTGAGTGGTCAGGTAGCTGTATGGTGTCTTTTTTTTTTTCCTCTCTTTTTAGCCTTTTAGAGAAAATTTTGAATATGTATACAAGAAGAGAATAATAAAGTAGATCCCCATGGACCTATCACCCAGCTCCATTAACTACCAATTCATGGCCAATCTTGTTTCATTTATACTCGCATACTACTCCCTCCCCTCAGGTTTTTTTAAAGCAAATTGCAGATATCCTATCCACCACTCGTCTGTAAGTTTGTTGTACTATGGTGGCTTGCTTGTTGTTGTGATGCTGGAAGCTATGCCAGCAGTATTTCCAATAGCATCAGGGTCACCCATGGTGGACAGATTTCAGCAGAGCTTTCAGAGTAAAACCGACTGGGAAGAAGGACCTGGCAATCTACTTCTGAAAAAATTGGCCAGTGAAAACCTTATGAATAAAGAGGAACATTGTCAGATATAGTGCTGGAAGATGAGCACCTCAGGTTGGAAAGCACTCAAAGTACGACTGGGAAAGAGCTGCCTCCTCAGAGTAGACTTTAATGACGTGTGTCTTAGTCATCTAGTGCTGCTATAACAGAAATACCACAAGTGGATGGCTTTAACAAACAGAAACTTATTCTCTCACAGTCTAGGCGGCTAAGAAGTCCAAATTCAGGGCACCAGCTCCAGGGAAAGGCTTTCTCTCTCTGTCAGTTCTGGGGGAAGGTCCTTGTCATCAATCTTCCCCTGATCTAGGAGCTTCTCAGTGCAGGGACCTCAGGTCCAAAGGATGCATTCTGCTCTTGGGGAATGCTTTCTTGGTGGTATGAGGTCCCTCCCTCTCTGCTCCCTTTTCTCTCCTTTCTTCTCTTGTAAGATAAAAGGTGATGCAGGCCACACCCCAGGGAAACTCCCCTTATATTGGATCAGGGCTGTGACCTGAGTAAGGGGAGTTGCATCCCACCCTAATCTTCTTTAACATAACCTAATCTTGCTTCATTAACTGCAGGCAGAGATTAGGGTTTACAACACATAGGATAATCACATCAGATCACAAAATGGTGGACTACCACACAATGCTGGAAATCATGGCCTATGTACACATTTTTGGGGGACAGAATTCAATCCATGACAACATGGATGGAGTAAAGCTTTCGGGACCTTTCATTTGCTGATGTGGCATGACTCAAAATGAGAAGAAACAGCTGCAAACATCCATTATTAATTGGAAACTGGAATGTATGAAATATGAATCAAGGACAATTGGAAGTTTTTAAAAATGAAATGGAAAGCTTGGAGATCCTAATCCTAGGCATTAGTGAGCTGACATGGACTGGTATTGGTCATTTTGAATCTGACAAACATATGGATTGTTAGGTATATCTATATTTATAATTGTTATATATTCTTGATGGATTGACCTAAAAATTATAAATGTTCTTCTTTGTATCTAGTATCAATTTTTGTTTTGAAGTCTATTTTGTCCGATATTAGTATAGCCACTCCAGTTTTCTTTTGGTTACTATTTGTATGGTATATCGTTTTTTATCCTTTTACTCTCAATCTATTTGTGTCATTGAATCTAAAATATGTCTCTTACAGACAACATATAATTGGATCATGTTTATTTTAGCCACTCTACCAATCTCTTCCTTTTAATGGGAGTATTTAATCCATTTACATGTAATAAATTGCTGAGAAGGTGGGATTTGTATCTACCATTTTGCTATTTGTTTTTTATATATCTTATGTCTTTTTTGTTTCTCTATTCCTTCATCACTGCCTTCTTTTGTGTTAAATAGATATTTTCAAGTGTGCCATTTTAATTCCCTTGCTGTTTCTTTTATTATATTTTTTGAGTTATTTTCTTAGTAGTTGCCCTGGGAATTACAATTAATATCTTAATTTATGAAAATCTAGTTTGGATAATCACCAACTTAATTTCAATAGTATACAAAACTTGGCTCCTTTGTAGCTGTTTCCTCCATGCCTCCTTTGTGTTGTTATTGTTATAAACATACACATTAAATCTTTATACATTGTGTGATGGAGTGAATGTGTTTTGCATGTGGCAAGGACATGAATTTGGGGAGGACAAAGCGTGGAATATTAGGGATTGAATTGTATCCCCCCAAAATACGTGTTGTAAATCCTAACTTCTATGCCTGTGGTTATAATTCCATTTGGGAATGGATTGACTTTGTCACGTTAATGAGACAGGATTAGTGTAGGGTGTGTCTTAAATCAATCTCTTTTGAGATATAAGAGATTAAATAAGGAAGCTACATAGCAGAGATGAGGAAAGAGAGATGCCAAGTCACATGAAGATTACCCAGGAACAGAAGCTCAGAAGAGATAAGGACCTTCCTCCAGAGCCAACAGAGAAAGAAAGCCTTCCTCTAGAGCCAGCACCCTGAATTTGGACTTCTAGCTTCCTAACTGTGAGAAAACAAACATCTGTTTGTTAAAGCCATCCACTTGTGGTATTTCTGTTATAACTATAGACACTATAGTTATAGTGTCTAGATAACTAAGACAGATTGTGTGCCTATCAACATAGATTTGTAATTATTACTTTATGCAGTTGTATTCTAAGTCAGAGTGAGATATCAGAGGCCGCAGCAGTTTGGATTAGGATTAGTGGCAAGTAACAGAAAATAATAACAGTGGTTTAAATGAACTAGAAAGATACTTCTCTTATATTTCTCTGTAGTTAGGTGATGTTGTCAGGAACGCATGCTCCTTCAGTCTTGTTGTTCCAAGATCACCTCTTGTTCCAAGTGACTGCTGGAGTTCCAGTCATTATATCCACATTCTAGCCAGCAGGGAGTAGGAAGGGCAGAGGAGAGCATGACCCTACCACTAAGGACATTTCTCAGACATCATGCATACAAATGACTTCCTTTTAAATCCCTTGGCCAAATGTAGATGGTCCCACTTGATTGCAATTGAGGCTGGGAAATACAGTCTTTACTTAGGTCATGTACCCAGCTAAAATCAGGAGTTCAATTACTGAGAAAGAAGAGGAGAACAAATATTGGGAACAACTAATCCTTAGCTTCCTGTAGTATGGGCTTCTCTAACATGGCAGCTTCTCTTGCCAGCAAGATGGAGAATTTGCTAGCAAGATGGAAGTCACAATCTTTCATTGCCTAATCATGGAAGCAACATCCGATTGCCTTTGCTGTATTCTTTTGGTTAGAACAAATCCCTAGGCATAGCCTACACTCAAGGGGTGAGGTAATTACATAACAACATGAATACCAGGTGGCAGGAATCAGTGGGGACCATCTTAGAAGCCTGCCTACCACAGACAGTGGTGTGTATATGTGTTGAGGTGATCATATTTACTTATTGAAAAGTATTTATTGAATACCTACAATGTGTTATGTGCTATTCTAGGCACTGGGGTTGCAGCGTGAAAAAAAAAGACAAAAATGCCCGCCCCAATGGAGCTTGCAATTCCTGGGTGAAGCAAACAGTTAATGACCTCGGCTGCTAACCAAAAGGTATGAGGTTCGAGTCCACCCAGAGACACCCAGAAGAAAAGCCTGGCGATCTACTTCTGAAAAATGAGCCATTGAAAACTCTATGGTGCACAGTTCTCTAACACACACGGGGTTGCCATGAGTCAGAGTCGACTCGATGACAACTGCTTTTAATGGAACTTACATTCTATCTTTTCTGGATGACAAAGGCAGAGAGACTCCAGCTGACATCTGAGTTGTATTGGTTCCAAGATATTGATTGTTCTCTTTTGTAACTAGAAACACAGCTGATATGTCTTTCTGTTTCTGAGATGTGTGCATGAAGATTTCTTTTCCCACAGAAGACTGGCTATTTGGCTATTTGCTCCTTTGTTTTCTTTTCCTCGGATCTTTGAGAATTCAGGAAGGACAAGGGGAAAGAGGAAGCCCACCTGAGGCTTGTGTGAGGGCAAAGCAGAAAACACTGACTGGAGAATATGAGTGATTCTTGCCAGCTGAGCGACAGGAAGGCAGAAAGGGCTTCAAAGAGGTTTTCCAAGTTTATTAGAAGTCTCCACTTTATGGGTCTTCAGGAGAGACATTTCCTGTTGCTCTTTAGAAAAGCAATCAAAGGCTAAAATCTGCTTCCACTCGCCACTTGCCGATTCCCTCAGCGCATCTCAGATTTCTTAAAAAAAAATCTCTAGCTAAGGCGATACTGTCTGGTTTGTCAGCACCTTCGTTTCAGAGCCCTGTGAACCCGCTGGGCTGGGTGGCAGCTGAGCCTTCTGAGGTTCAGCCTCCTGTCTTAGGATCCGAAAAATGGTCCTAAGAAGTCTGCAGCTGGGTGAGGAGATTATTCACAGGTGGGGTGGGGGAGGTGAGGAAGTAGAGCTCCAGCTAAATCACACTGACTGCTGGCAAATTAGGAAGATGTGTTGGTGGCTCTGCCATCCTCTCCCCTCACTGTCAGTTCTGTCCTCCCAAACAGAGCTTGAGGGAAGCCAGCTAGTGGCTAAGAGCATGGGGTTTGGACAGTGACAGACAATTCTGCCATTTACTAGTTATGAGAACCAAGGCAAACTGCTTTACCTTTTGGAGCCTCAATTAGGATCAGTCATCTCTGCCTAGTCGGGTTCTTCAAAATAATATGCATATATGTTTAGTGCAGTGCGTGGTCCATAAGAGATGCTCAGTCAATGGTGGGTATTTCTAGACAGAATAGATTTGATCTGAACTTTACTGATGAGGAAGCTGGGGTGCACATATCCTGTGGTCCAGCCACCCCAAAATATCATTCCTTAAGTGGGCCTCTGCACCTTGGTTTCTCCATTCTCTCTTGCTGGAATGCCCGCTGTCTTTTAGAATCCCAAGGCTCTACAGATGTGAAGCCTTGGCCAGCCTTCCAGTGCTTTGCTTGCCCACCCTGAGGGGAGTAGCGACTGTTGAAAGGGACCCTCCATGCCTATGTCTCACTGGATCAGAGTGGCTCCCTGCTTTTGTGGGCCTGGCAGGGGGCAGACTAGGACAGATGAAAGGGAATCTGACTGGGGCTCCCGGGGAGGCGGCCAGTGCATAAGTGCTGACCTGCTTGTGGAAAAGCATTTAAAGTGATTCTCTGGCATTACCTTAAGAGCATTCATATGCAACCCAGAGAGGACACATTTTCTAAAAGGCAGGTGGAAACGCATCCCTGCTGTTCTCAGGAGGCCAAATTTGGAAGGCTCTTGTCCAATTAAAGTATTACCAAGTCCAACTGCTCCTCAAGGTTATTTCTTAAGAGGAAGGGGTTGATTTTTTTTTCCTTTTAGGGTGGTGGTGGTGCAGAAAGGCCAGTGCTTGGCAGAGAATAAGAAGATACCTGAGTCTGTGCTGCTACAGCTGGGTCTCAATTCTGTGTGTGTCTTTTCTCAGTGTCTGCCTTTGTTCTAGTTCTTTCTCTCACTCTTGTCTCTTCGTGGTTAAGGGCAGTTGCTCTGAAGACTCAGACTACCTAGGTTTAAATCCTGTGTGTCCTTGAGCAAATCGGGATATTAATAGCACTTGCCTCATAGGATTGTTGTGAGAGAAGGGGCATGTAAAGCACTTAGCAGGGTGCCTGGCACGTAGTAGGTGCTCAATAAATTGTATATGCTTTTCTATGCTTTTTCTTCCTGTGTGTATATTTCTCTATACTGTGGGAAGTGTAGGTGGCAACACTAGGTGTTCTGGGTTATAAGGAACAAACCTGGACTGTAAGGTCCATGGGATAAGAGATGGGTCTGTTGTGTTCACTCAGTTTTTCCAGAAGCCAGGACAGCACTCAGCACAGAGGTGCTCAATAGTGGATGACTGAATAAATGAGTGAAACCAACAGGTGCTAACTTAAGTAAAAAAAGGGGGAAATAGTGACAAGGATATAAAATGTCACATGGAACCCAAGAGCGGGGATGAGGAAGGCCCCTGGAAGGCCTCAGGAAGAGATCTAAGCTGAGGTCTAGAATGCCCCAGGGATTCGTGGGTATCATCTTCTCTCGCTACATATGTACGGTTACTTTGTTTTTTTTGTTTTCCCCTCTTTCTCCTTAGACTAGGTTTCTCTGTCCCTCAGGCTATTTGGTGGAATCTGGTCACTTTGCAATGATCAGTCCAGCCAGAGACTGAATGTCTCTGAATTCCAATTTCAAGTTCCCAGGAGAAAATCTGATTGGCTTGAGTCAGGTGTCCATTCCTGGTCTAATCAGAAATGGTAGTGAGGACCACCCCCCTTGCCCTCCCATGGATCAGGGGTAAGTTTCTAGAGATGGGACTTATGAGCTGACAGATTTCTAGTTCAGTGGTTACTGTGCCCTACCGGATCTGTGAAAAAGAGGTCAATCCACAGAAGGAATTGGGGATGCAATCTTCATCCTCAGAGCATGGGTGGGAGAATGTGTATGTTCAAGAATTTACAGGACTAACGATTCCCTGCCTTCTCCAAGAGCTTATATTGGGGTGGTATTTTGGGGGGATTTGTGGGAAATTCTTTCCACTGAAGCCTGAAATTTCCTGACCATGTAACATTTTCCCATCCTAATAAGGATAATGAGTGCTAATAAATGTAACACCCTAGTTCTTGAGCAAGGTATACCAAAGATCACTGTAGTCTTTCATGTAAGATATCTGTAAGCTTACCCTGAGGGAGAATAAATTATGTATGCAAATCCCATGTCCTAGTTTAGAGCTCCTGCTGGTCTTCCCTATTGAGCTGTGTGTTTCCTTATACAGAAGGGGTCTTCCACCAGCAGGGCTGGGTTAAGGCATGTGAGCGCCCTAAGAACTGATAATCTGTGGTGCCCCCTCCTCTGCTTACTCTTGCATTTGAATGAGATAAGTGAATTGTATACATTCATGTGCGTGTGCGTCTTAGCTATCCATAACGTAACTTCGTTTTAAATGCGACTACAATATTAGCAATTGAACGCTAACAGAGTAAGTGAACGGTAGAAAAAAAATCAGCTGCTTCCAGACAACAATCTACTGTTCTACGTCCTACAAGATTAAGTGCGTGCACAGCATATGTTATGAAAATGGCATACTCATTGTATTCCAAAATTTTCTGTTGCATGCCTTTATAACGTACTGACATATTGGCAGCATTGTCATAGGACTGGCCTCTGCACTTAGAAAAATCAGTTTTGCAAACTTCACATAAACAGTGAAGTAGTTGATTTGCAATTTCTTCCCTGGTAAGACTTTTTAAGCTAGTAAATGTGATAAATCATTTGACAGGTTTGCCATCTGTTGGAGATACATATCTTAAAAGAATACTTAGCTGATCTGTATTAGAAAGATGAGTAGAATCTACAGACAAACTGAAATATCAAGCTATACTTACTTCACTGAACTTTATCACTTATTAAGTTTATTAATTCTGCACATGTTGTTTTAGACATATACAATGGGTTCCCCTTTCCTGTGTTGAGATATGACCTGCTAAAAATAGATCAAACCGAGCAATAAGTTCAAGTAAACCCCCCAAACTTCCATTTTGTGGGGACCAAAACACTTCATTTCTTCCTTAAAAAGATAGTCTACATTTAGTGATTGTTATAATGATAGCAACAATGTGTTGCAAAATGGCTTTCTGATACTGATGTTCTTCATTAATTTGTTTCCAGTTTGTGAGTCAAGCCAACATCACGTCTTCAGTTTAAATATAACAACATACAATCTCTGTGACTTGAACTGTTTTCATGTTTATCAGTCATATTTGAGCTGTGCCAATCACTAAATCCATCCATAGCAAATGGACAATTAAATAATTTAGGACTGAAAAGTTTGCAAATAAAACAAAATAAAAAGCAGACTGCTGGAGAATACAGTAGCCACTCCCTCTTATAATTTTCACCATTAGCTTTGCACCCTGCAATATATTCTGGCTATAGAACCTTGTTTGTTTACCATCCAGAAATTTTCCACATGAATTTTCAAATGGTCCACTTTGATGCTGACAATCACTTGGCCCTCTTTCAATCCAATAATTTACATCATTGGAAGAAAAAGTATTTCACAAAGCAGGATCTGTATTTCTGGGGTTTGCAGATATGACAATTTCAGACTCTAAAATAGTTTCATTTTCTATACCATTGTTAATTTTTTTACTACAGCAAGGAATGGATACAGAATTTGGAACAAACTCTGTTATATTTGTATTGTTATCAGTCATTTCACCACTAGCGGTACTAGTACAATGATTTGTACCCATTAAACTTGAGCGTTCAGTGGAAGAAGTCTCTTCTGATTTATTACATTTTAAAAAGGAAGTTAATTTTGGAATTGTCTTTAGGCATTCACAAATTCTTTTCTTTTTATCTTCTATGAGCTTTTTGCACTCCACTTAGTTGTTGCCATTTCATTTTACCTGGATTTAAAGTTATGTCATGTTTTAAATTTGGTTCTACCGTAGCAAATAAATTTGAATAACTGAAAATAAATAAAATGTATAAAACAAGTAAAATTTATAAAATAGAATTTACATTTGACTTTGAATGTTAACACAGAAATTTATATTTGAAAATTAGTAAGTAAAAAAATTTATTTGCAACATGTAATTTTGTTCTTCAGGTCTGAGATAGGCAAAATACAAGATAGTCAGAAATAGTTTCATTTATTTGTCATTTGATGATTGTTGGTAAGTCCTTCGCAGATCTCCATGAGTATTTTTCATCTTGAAATAATGCTTAAAAACTTGTGCACTCTCTTTGTGTCCTTTGATACTGCATCTTCATGGTTCATCGGACGGCTGCTGATACTAGATGGGGGCAAGAGCGATCACAAAGAGCACGACACAAAACAAGGGTATGCTCAATCTGAAGACATATTTTGGTTCACTTTGTGCAGGAAAGGACCAGATATGTCACAAGTCATGTGATTATAGTGCTGCTGATGTGTTCTTGCGGGGTCGATGAGAGAGCACAGAATGTGAGGTTATACCTGATTGGTCTGAAATGAAAAGGAAAATATGATTATTATCATATACAAAATTTATACAATATACATTTTATTTCTTTATGGAATTGTTCAACTCCCATATTCAGAGATACGTATATAATTGATGTAACAATAGTACCACTTCTTGACAAGCAAGTTTGTTTTACAAGTCATAACAATACTAATCCATTTCTTAAAAGAAAGTTAGACTGAAAAGAAATGGAAAGTAAAATACATTTATATAATTTCTATTATCTAAATATTCATTTATTTCCTCAGGGAATTGTTCAACTTTATTACACAGAGATACATAAATATTCCAATAAAATATAAATGTAATGTTCTAATAACCACCCTTTGTTGCTTTCTTGGAATGCGAATTTAGAACACTCATTGTTGCAAAACAGAAATGTATTTTGTAAGTAAATAAATATTGAATTTTGTGTTCCTCTTACTGTGCCTAATACCTCATTTATTAGCACGTATAGAGTAATATCAAGCACTGTGTCCTGTGCAATAGACAATGAAAAGCGAAACTCACTTCATACATAAATTAAAACTTTCCATGTTAGATAAATATTAATATTTCCAGTATTTTTTGGACATTTGCTGTGTTAGTATTATATTAAATTATTACCCATGTTAGTATTATATTAAATGCATGCTAGATTGCATTCACATGTATGTCAAACATATTTTAAAGTTAAAATTATAAATATTGTTTACAAAACTTAGGACATAACTGTACGTAAATGCTATACAGTTAAAAAGTAACTTGATTGAATTCATTGCAGCGGTCAATTTAGTTGAGTTCCCTCACTTTTGCACATCATCTGGGACTGGAGTTCCCATTGGTTGTGTACCAGGACATGCGTAAGAGGATACCCTTGTGTTTGTATCATGGCAAAGAGCATTGCTGACCTTCCTGGCTGGAGTTGCTGGGTCAGCAGATGTGGATGTACAAGATGGTTCTCTCAAAATGGATCAGAGATCTGTTGTCTATTAATATAATCTGTCCTCACCCCAGTAATCGCTCACATTGGATCCAGTTGCATATTGGATGAATGTAGCAAGAGTTAGACTTGATAGCCCATCCCCCCCTTGTTTATTAGAAACAAATAGTATACTCCTAAGATACCCGTCAAGACAAGAAGTTTCAATTACATGGGAGGGGACCGTAGAAACCTATGTCAACGAAAGTGTTGAAGTGGTAGGGGCCTCATAGCTTAAACAACCTGGTGCGTGGGTGCCCTCATGACCCTCTGTGAACTTTATTTCTGGCTGGCACCTGGCCGGCACATTCTCACACACTGGAGCTGGTATCAATTTCATTTAGTGCCCTGCCAGTTCCCTTCCACTGTAGCACTCACTTTTCCTTGTGTCCTATCTGCTTGGCATCTATGGGTCTTTGCTTTGAACAACTGGTGTCCCTGTTTTGTTGATGTCTTGAGCATGTGCTTACCCACCAGCAACATCAGTATTCCCTGGGATCTTGTTAGACAGGCAAATTCATGGGCCCCATCCTAGATCTACAGAATCAGAAACTCTGGGCATGGGGCCCCCAGCAAGCTGTTTCAAGAAGTCCTTCAGGTGATTCTTATGCAAGTTAAAGTTGGTGGGAAAACCACCACCTTAATCTGTTTAGGGAGAGGCTTTTTCCTTGATTAAAGACATCATAGGATACATCTGTGTGAAGACTTTTTGAGCAAGGTCTTTGAAAGTAAATCCTGAGGAAGCTTTGAGTAGATATTGTCATCAGCTTCAACTATTGCTTCTCTAAGCTTTGGGAAAATTTATTCCTGGAGTGAGGTTGGCCTGGATATTTCCTTATAGAAGCTCAGCTGTAGACAGAATAAGCAATGTCAGATAGAGGTTCATGCTCAGACAATTGACATTTCCCACCCCCAGGCAGAGGATTGTATTACAGTTGATCAATTTCAAATTCAGGAGTCCTGGTGACGCAGTAGTTAAGAGATATGGCTGCTAACCAGTTCAAATCCACCACCTGCTCCTTGGAAAACCTGCAGAGCACTTGTACCCTGTCCTATAGGGTTGCTGTGGGTCAGTATCAACTCAATGGCAACAGGTGGGTGGCGCAATGGTTAAGCGCTCAACTATTAACCTACCCAGAGGTGCCTTGGACGACAGGCTTGGTGATCTGCTCCTGAAGAATCACAGCCTTGAAAAACCTTATGGACCAGTTCTACTCTACACACATGGGGCCACCAGGAGTCGAAGTAGACTCAACAGCAACTAACAACAGGTTCAAAGTTCGGTCTTTATGTGTAAGTGGAATGGGAAGAAGCTAAGATGGATTTCGTGCCTGCTGTACCAGGTCCTGTGCATACATTACCCCTTCTAATTACTAGTAAGTGATAGAGTGGGAATTTAAACCCAGATAGTTATGAGCAAGAAACCAAACCTTTAACCACCATGCTACCATACTTGCGCATGTCACATTAGCCTTTTCTTTTTTTTTCCCTTGTATTTTTCCTGCCCCTCTCCCTGCACCTTGCCCTCCCCTCCCCTGACTGTGCTTCCTTTCCTCAGGGGAGGTTGGGGCCAAGTGTCCAGGCTTTTTGTTCTCCCAGAGTCAGTTGATGAGACTAGGGTTAGAGAACAGAGGTATTTACAACTCCTCACAGTCCTACCCAGGCTAGAAAAAGACTCCCCAGGCAGAGTGTGGGGAGGACAGCTAAAGCGGAGGTAAGGAGAGCAGTGAACTCTCTGGATCTGGGAGAGGGATGTCCTGTGTCCTGTCCCCTGGGCTCAGCACCAGGAAGGTGGGTACCGTAGCAAGATTTCAAAGAGAAATGGTGGTGCAGTGAATCTTGTTGGAGGGCCTTGCAGAGTGAGAGCGAGAGAGAGTTGCTGGGCCTGAAAGAGCCAAGTTTATGGGTCAGGGGGCATCTTACCAATAACCTATTTAGACCTAAACCCCCACTCCCAACAAATTGACATCCCAAAGCCCCCTTTCTCTGCTGAACCTTTACACAATTGTGGCGTCTATATGTGTGTGTGAGTGTATGTGTGTGATGTGGGGGTAGACCTGGAGATATTGTATTAAATGAAAATAAATTTCTGTCGTCTTGATATAATAAGGGCTCAAAATGGAAAAAAATAGCTGAGTTGTAAAAAATGAAGAGCGTCTGAACACAGAACCATATCCTCTGCACACGCTTGGCTCATTTTATCCTCACAACAACCCTGTGAGGTAAGTGAGGCTCCCTCGGATCCTTTTCTGTCACTGGTCATGCCATGTTGCAGGATCCATCACGTCCACCCTCCTTTAAAATCTCTTCCCCCTCTCACCCCCGCCCCTGGGCTTTTGGTAGTTCTGTGGTAGAATTCTTGCCTTCCCTGCTGGAGACCTAGGCTTGATTCCCAGGAGTGCACCTCAGGTGAAGCCACCACACGACTGTCAGTGGTGAATTGTGTGTGAGCTGGAATTGACTCCAAGGTAGTGGGTTTGGGTTTTTGTTATGATGCTGAACAGGTTTCAGTGAAGCTTCGAGATTAAGACAGACTATGAAGAAAGGCATGGTGATCTGTTTCTGAAAATCAGCCAATGAAAACCCTGTGGATCAAAACCATCCGATCTGCAACCGATCATAGGGGTGGCTCAGAACCAGGCCATCTGTTGTGCATGGGATTTAGCTCCATTGTGCATGGGGTCACCATGAGTCAGGGACTGACTCCTCAATGGCAACTAACAACAACGTATCTCTCTGCTAACGATTTTGGTTCTAGTGTCCCAAACTCACCTGCGTTTGCCACTAGGTGGGGTTATAAATTGCAGGATGAGACGCATATGGAGATAGAATGAACAGATTCAAACAATAAGTGAAGGGTGACTAACTCCTGCATTGTGCTCAGAAATAGTACTCTCTTCTTCCCGTGCCATATCATCTAATGCTCTTTATCCTGCTAAATTGGGTTTTTAAAACTACAAAAGTAATGTTACTTCCCAACAGCTTAGAAATTTATCAATTAAAACCATCCCCATTCTACTCAGAGATAATCACTGGTAACAGTCTGTATCTTTTCATACATTTTTCTTTGCCTAGCATGTTATCTAGATAATTTGTTTTATTTATTTTTGTTGATGTTGAGAATATACACCAATTAAACAATTTCTACATGTATAATTCAGTGACATCGATTACGTTCTTCAAGTTATGCAACCATTCTCACCCTTGCTTAGCATGTTATATATATATATATATTTCCAGGTCAGTACAGATAGATCTGTCTCATATGGTTATCTCATGTAATTATTGACTACATAGTATTCCATTGATATGAGTATTCCATTCTTTATTAAATCATTCTTCTCTGGATGGGCATTTAGTTTTTTGTCCCTCCATTCTTCCTTTTTTTTTGTTATTACTAACAGTGTTGCAATGAATATTGTCATACCTAAACTTTATGTCCTTGTTTTAGTATCTGCTGTTTTAATTTAGTTTGTTTTGTTTTCTTTCGCATCTGCTGCATCCTAAGTTATGCACATTTAAAATTTTGACAGCTACTCCCAAATTGCCCTTTGAAAAGGTTGTACTATTTTAGACTTCCACCAACAGAGTCTCAAAGAGCTACTGTTTCTAAGTTCTGTATTGCGCTTGCTTGTTTAATGACCGTAGTCTCCTGCCAGATTGTCAGACTCCCTGAGGGCAGGAATCTGCCTGCCTTGTCCTCAGCTGGATCCTCAGCACTTAGCGCAGTGCCTGGCCACTGTTGGCGCTCAGTAAATATTTGCTGAATAAAAGAAAAGATGCAGAACGAATACCTGCCAAGGGCTCATGTTTAGAAGGGTGCCTGGGAAAATTTTTAAACAGAAACTTTAGCTGACAAGAAAAAAAATTAGGCTTTGAGAATCATGATTTCCTACCAATTGGGACAGTGAAGCTAAAAATATTGATGCTATTTTATGCCAAAAATTTTATTAGTTGCTTTGGCTTGAAAGTAGTACAAAGAAAAAGAACCGTAGGCTTCTCCAGGTGTGCTCGTGTTGGATAATGTATTTGCACATAAATGTAGACGTAAGCTTTCTCTGGGAGGCTGGACGCCCTCACTGTGTATTCCCATGTAATCTCCCCTAGACTGTGACCTGGAGTCAGTTGTCCTCCCTCCCAGCTGTAAGGCACACTGCTAAGGTATGGTCTGGTTCCAGAGCCTGAGAGGCAGTGGGTCTAGTTTGTGGCACAGAAAAACAAAACAATAAAACAGTTGCCGTCAGGTTGATTCTGACTCATGGTGACTCAGCTCCATGAGTGCAGTGTAGAACCGTGCTCCATAGGGTTTTCAGTGGCTGGGACCTTTCGGAAGTAGATCATCTGGACTTTCTTCCAAGGTGCCTTTGGGTGGATTTGAACTGGATAGTAGCCAAGTACTTAAACCTATGCGCCACCCAGGGCTTGGCTTCAGGCCTGCCTCTGCCTTTTTGCTCTGTGACCTACCACCTCTCTGGCCCTCAGCGCCTTTATCGCCAGAGTGGGGTGACCATTTCTGCAGTGCCTGCCTCTCGCTGGTTGTGAGGCTCAGAAGCGGGTCGTAAATTGGGGAGTGCTGGGCAAATGTGAAATATTAGTTGCTGCGTAGCTTGCTGGCTTGTTGAGAAGACAAGACATAAACAGGTGGGAAGAGCAGTGGGAAGGAAGGACATGAGCTCTATTATGCTCAAGGAGAGCAACTCTTGAGGGGCCACTTGGGAGAAGACGTTAAATGACAAGATGGAGAGGACGAGAGGAGGCTGGGGGCAGGGTGGGCTCTGAGGACCACAGCTGCTCCGGGAGAGAGGAATGCAGCCAAGACTTCCAGCAACGCCAAGGACTTGGTTGTATCCCTGCAAAGAGAGACCTGTCTCTCTTGTTTTATGTGGTGTGTTGTTAACCTTTGCTCAGTCCCAGGCTGTGGTTAACTTGGGGGCCACAGGCTAGGGAAGAAGGTCACAACAAATTTAGTGGGAGGCATTTTAAGTACTTAAAGCAATAAATCCTCACATACCTCAGATCTGCCCAGGCTTCCCCAAACCTGGGAATTCAATTTTGTGCAGTGTACACAGTTTGCCAAGCACGCTAAGTCACCGGGAGAACAACTTGATGTATTGCTGTGGGCAGAAAAAAATGCCGTGTCCCTTTCTTCGTTCAAATTAACACCTTTTCATACTGGGCTGATGGGTGACTCATCACCTGAGAATATATCCTGGCTTCAAGTGATTTTTATCTCTCTCCCTTCTCTGTTTCCCTCTCATTATTTTCATGCTGTAAAAAGCAAAGAGAAAACATTTATTATTATTATGCTACAGAATAAGTATGTGATTCAGAAGCCCTAAGCCCAGGGGCTGGCATATGGTAGGCATTAATAAATGATGAATGACTAAATGGCTAGATTTGGTTGATGTCTGAAGACTGCCCTTTATCTTTCCCAGAGGGTCAGAGGAGATTCTTGGTTTGTATTGTGTTGTCTTTGATTTGTTTTGTTTTGTGTGGTAGAAGCTGTGTGCAGGACATTATGAGCACTGCTCAGACCTCCCTTCTGTGAAGCCCTTGTTGCCCTGGCGGCTGGGAGTGGGGACAGCCCCTTCAAGGACTACCTGAGTTGCCGTCACCCAAGGTCACGCCCCTTCCGATGGCGACCCATCTCCAATGACTGACCCATGTGGGGTTCTAAAGGCCTGGCCTACTCAACCCAACTGGAGACAGTTCTGTCTTTTTCTTTTCTTTTTCTTTCTTCCTTCCTTCCTTTCTCCCTCTCTCTCCCTCTCTTCCTTCCTCCTTCCCTTTTTTCTTTCTCTTTTATAACAGATGACAATACTGATAATTATTAACTAAAGTTCATAGTGTATATTAAGGCTCACTTTTGTGTTGTATAGTCCTAGGGTTTTGACAAATGCATAATGTCATGTGTTGGGGACAATTCTGAAGGGTTGGTTTAGCTTTAGATGTCTTCACGGAATTGCCTGTCGTTGGGCTGCATCACAGTTCCCCTTTCTTTCTCTTCTGTTCCCTCCCTTCCACAGGTGTTAACCCTAAGAGCATGCCTCAATAAACATCTTGCACCGTTACTTCCATCTCAGAGTCTGCTCCCTGTGGAGATCAACCTGTGACATTTTGTTTTGTTTTCAAATAGATGCCACTCCGATCTTCCTCACTGGCAATGATATATGCTAACATTGATTTAGTGCTTATTGGGAGCTAGGCAGTCTACCTGCCTTGTCTGGCTCAAATCTCACAACAATCCTCGATATTAGGCTCTGTTAGAATCTGCATGTTATAGGTGAGGAAGGGAGGTTGGGCATTCAGTGACTCATCCAAGGTCACACAGCCAGTAAGTGGTGGAACCAGGCAGTTGGGTTCCAGAGCTCCTGCTTTTAGCTACTCTGCTGTCCTTCTAGTGTCGCTGCTGGAAACTGTGGAAAAAACCTAAGGACAGGAGTTTGATGAGCCCAGACAAGCATTTCCCAAAAGGTTTTGTAGAACGCAGATGCTTCTTGTCAAAAGGGATCCTGGGGGTCAAATATGTTTCATGTCAAGGGTCCTCTGTACAATTCACTTTGTACATCAGTGTAGTAAAAGCTCAGAGAAGTCTTACTGTAGGGTAACCTGTTGATGTTTCCCAAAATTATTTGAGCACAAAAAACATGCAGATTGCTTACTAACATCCTGGTAAAAAACCAAACCTGTTGCTGTTGAGTTGATTCCAACTCATAGTGATCCTATAGGAAAGAGTAGAACTGCCCATAGAGTTTCCAGGGAGCACCTGGCAGATTCAAACTGCCGACCTTTTGGTTAGTAGCTGTAGCTCTTAACCACTATGCCACCAGGGTTTCCAACATCCTGACAGTCTGTAGAAAAACACTTTGGGAAACACTGGACTAAATCTTAAGCTGCTTATTTTACTTTACGGGTGATTGGTAAATGTTTACTGGGTTACCTCCTCTTGGTCCTGACCAATCAATTTCCTATCCAGAACAAGTGTTTCTGTCCTGTAAAACGGGAATCATATTTTACCTCATGAAGGTTTTTTGGTAAGCAAATGAGATACTAGATACAAAAACTTTGAAAATCATTAATAATTGTACAGAGACATGGAGTTATTAAGGAATTAATATTTTATGATTCTGAAATGTTGGGGACACTGATGAGTCAAAAGCCAACCTACATATAAAATCTAGCCTTGGAAAAATTTCTGATGGGAGACAGGTCCACACATGGGTGTATTAAGGGGTGTTTGAAAGAAGCATAGAACATATATGATTTAATGCGTGAGAGTTAGGTCATTGTTACAATGGGAAATACTCATCAAATAATTTTTGAGCATGTCTATGTAAATGCTCATGGGAATATAAGTAAGTGTAGGTTGTGGACTCTATCTTTAAAGAATTTACTGTATACAGCACAGAAAGCAAACATACGCCACCCATTTTCCTTTATCACTTGCCCATGCCTGCTGCACACCTTGCTAATCAGTCACTGCACTCTTACCCATTGATCCCAGACTCAGCCTCGGAATTCTCACACAGCACTCTAGGCAGTCAGTACTAATCTCTCAGAGTTGGCTCATGAGATGAAGCCCATTTGTCATCCCTCATCTACAGAGTCTAGACGTCCAAACATAAAGAGCTTGCCCCAAGGGAGGCTATGACAAGTACTAAAAGAATTGCAAAGCCAGAGTATGTGATACATATCTTGGGCTCGGGAAGTCAGGACGGGCTTCCTGGAAGAGGCAGCAATTAAACTGGCTCTTGAGGGATGGGAGGGATTAAGATGGTAGCCAGGGTGGGAAAGGGGGCCCAGCACACCCCTGAAGGCAAAGTAAATCCCAAATACTCAAAAGGTAGCCTCGGGCTAAAACCTTTGCTGATGCCCTCACTCCTGAGTGGGACACTGATGTATCTTTATCCTAGGATTCCAGAAGACTGACACCTTTTAGAGTCACTATGACCTTCCAGATGGCTGCCAGCATGCAGATTGTGATTTCAGTCTCTGGCCGAGTCAGAAACAGAGGACTTACAATTCTAGGGGCCCATAAATTACTTCTAGTTATTCCAGTGACAAAAGACCTCTCTGGAAGGTGACTTGCTCACGCTCTGTTTTATAGCCTCATACATCAAAGAGGAAGATGGAGCAGAGTCAGTTACTACGAGGCAATCCCGACTGCAGCAGAAATGCGTAGCAACAGACTGCGAAATTGAGCAGTTTCCGTCAAAACTTAATTAAATGAGCCCAGATTCTATAAATAATAGAGCAAGAATTCCACCCCCCTACACTTCAGATCCCAGTGCCTTCTCTTTGCACCTCTTGAGAAAGCTGAGTCCTGAGTATGCTGTACAAGGAGACAGTTTGTAAAAATTAGGCGATGATTGGGTTAATCCAATCTTTGCATTAATTTTCAGATGCAGAAAATGCTGCGGGTTAGAAGGGGCAGTGGCATGCCAGATGTGCAAAACGCTCAGTGAGGAAGAAAGGAAAGGTACCTAGATGGGATGCCCGAGACTTAGATTCTTGCCCCTTGGCACCTCCAAGAAGCCAGCTCTGTGACCTTGGGTGGGTCTCTTTCCTTTCTGGTCCTCAGTTTCCACATACAGGTCAACCTTTCAGGCCTTGTATCAGCCGGCATAGCTATATGCTTGGTGATTTATATCATCAAGGTTTATTTCTCACTCATGCCACATGTCCGCTGTGGGCCAGCTGAGGGCTCGTTTCTGTTACCCCTCGCCCTGGGACTTGGGTTGAAGGAGAAGCCACCACCTCTATCACTGCAGATTGCTGTGGCAGAGGGAAAGCTGCTCTGGAGGGTCTCGCACTGGCCTAGAAATGACATATGTCATGTCTTCTCACAACTCATTGGGCAGAACTAGTCACATGGCCCCACACAAGCATAGGGGGACAGAAAGTGCAATCCTACCGTCTGCCTGGCATTTGATGAACAACGTTAATGATAGTGAATAACATTATTTGGTGAATAACAACATTTGGTGAACAACATTAATCTTAGGCCTCTTGCAACACCTAAGTGTTGTAATTCTCTAGTTTCCATAGAACTCTGTATTTTCATTTCTCCCTTTCACTTTGATTAGGAATCCTGTCCACTCTTCTTCTTCCACCAAATGTTTAAATTTATCCTTGGTTAGATCTACCATACTTCCATGGCCCTACTACCTGTGTGATCTTGGGCAAGTTACTTAACTCCTCTGTGACTCAGTTTTGCCATCTGTAGAATGGGAATAATAATGGTACCTATCTAACTGGGTTGTCATGAGGATTAAATGAATCAGTATTTAGAACAGTGCCTGGCATATATTGAGAGCTCAAAAATTGTTAGGTATTACTAAGGAAGAGAATACAGTACGGAGGCTATGAGTGAGTGCCAGCTCTTAGCCAGACTGCCAGGCTTCAAATCCTTACTTCCCCACTTACTAGCCATGGGACCTGGGGCAGGATAATTATCCATAAAGTGAGCAGAGTAATAGTGTCTATCTCATGGGGTTGTTGTGAGGACTAAATGAACTAATATGCGTAAAACGCTTAGAACAGTACCAGGCATATAGTAAGTGCTCAAAAATAAAAACCAATTGCTGTCGAATTGATTACAACTCATGGCGACCCCATGTGTGTCAGAGCAGACCTGTGCTCCATGGCGCTTTCAATGGCTAATTTTTCAGAAGATTGCCAGGTCTTTCTTCTGAGGTGCCTGTGGATGTACTCGAACCTCCAACTTTTTGGTTAGCAGCCGAGCATGTTAACCATTTGCACCACCCAGGAACTCTACTAATTAACTTACCTTTAATCCACTATTGACACAGGCACGTCATACTCACAAATCGGCTGATGGGTGCAGGAGGGCTTAAGGCTATCTAGTAAGGGTTTGGGCGGGACTGGATCCTGTATAACTCCAGGGGACACCTTTTGCATTATGTTCTATGTGAATGGCACCCCTAGAACACAATGGTGCGCTCTGGAGTTGGACAGAGCAGTGGCCTGGAAGGGTCCTGGGTGCTCCTATAGTCTATACCCTTGGACAAGTCACTTAATGGCTTTGAACCTTAGTTTCCTCCTCTGTGAAATGGGAGTAGCAAAGCCTGAACTACCTTCCCTTAGAGTTGTTGGGAGGCTTGTGAGTGTGAAAGGGCTCATAAACTGGGAAGTGCTGTTTCCCAGAAATGCCCTTGCTATTATTGCAGTCTGTAATGACTGAACAGTACACACTAAAAAGAACCTAATCATCCACAGTCAGCTGCTAAGATGAAAGTCCCATTTCGAACAGTGGCTGTGTGATAGGCCCAAGAATATTATTTATTTATAACCTCAACTACTGTGTTTTTCTTATTCCAACGGCAGTACTCATAATAGTAGAAAATAATAGTCTAGCAAAAAGGAGAAAATAAAAACACCCATAATCCCACCCACACAGGAACAAACATTATTAATTCCTTGATATATTTTCTTCTAGAATCTTTCCAAGGCATATGTGGTACATGTACCATTTTATAGCCTGCTTTTTTTTTTTTTTTCACTTAATGTATCACAAACCTTTTTTCTCATTATTAAACATACCTTCATCATGTGATTACTAATGGCTACATATTTATACCATTGTGAGGATACATTTTAATTTATTTAACCAACACTCTCTTGCTGCCATTTAGGTTAATTCCTACTTCTCCCTATTACAAATGGGCTGCAAGGAACAGCCTTATAGCTACATCTCTGTGCACATTCAGGCTTATTTCCTCAGCTTAAATCACAAAAGTGGAATTATGGGGTCAAAGAGTAGTCAATGTTTTAAAAAAAAGGCTTTTGCAAAGAACTGTCAAATGGCCCTTTGGTGAGATTGTATGGTCAATTGGATTTTGAAGGTCATTTGTGTCTAATAGTAGAGTGTGCGAAATAAATGAAGTTTGAACTTTCAAATGGAATTAGTCTTTGCTGGCTGTCATATTTTAGTCAGAAGTGTTTATAATTCTCACGATGGGGCAGGGGAAACCCATCTTAATAGGTTTTAGGCTATTTTCTTTTCTTCACGCCTTTTTAATATTTAAACATTGGGGTGTAATTTACATGGAGTATAGTTTTATTTGAATTGGTTAGAGACAGCTAGTGCCCACATGGATCCTCCTTTCCTTCTAGGCATATCGGAGGGCGACGTTTCCTACTTCTTTGCAGTTAGGTGGGGCCGGTGACTGGGACTGGTCAATGGGCTGTGAGCAGAATGATAGGTGTCACTTCCAGAGGGAAGGATTTAATTGCCAGTCTGAGACACCTCTAGAGCACTCTTCTGCCTGTTGACTGAGGGGGCCCTGTGTTCCGGATGGTACCCTGCAGGATGGTGGGGCCTCCATCAGTTGGGTCTCTGAGCATCTCCTGGAGGACAGGTGCCTTAGAGAGTCACCTGGACTGATAGTGGCCTTTGTGCAAGTAAGAAATAAATCTTGCGCTAAGTCACTGCAAAAATGGCTTGGGGGTGGTGTTTGACCTCCTCCAACTCCACAATTGGCTCTCTTTTAAGGCAAAACCTACCAATCCCCTTGGTAGGCCACAATTATCCTATCACACAATCACCTGGGTAGGAGCTACAAGACCATTGCTAGAAAGACCACACACAAAAGTAATTAACTGCACCACAGTCACTAAGATTTGGGGGTATTTTTTACTGAAGCATATCCTGATTAATAGACTGACTTAATTTGATTCCAGAGAGAAGTTATTAGTCATTTACAAGCACTTCTTTGAATACCTGTTCTGTGCTGGGCATGGTGGAGGACAGAAGAAAGTATAATCTCTGTTTGCAAGCAGTATACAACTTCTGTTGTATATGGTTCATCTCTATTGTTTGTTGAATAACGTGTATATATCAAATATTATAGCTCTACCTACTTAGTAAATACTCTTTAAAGGGGCTTTGCTATGAAAAACTGGTTCACATATTAACAACAAGTATAATGAACATGTATTATTTTGGTCTGCCCAGCATCCATTGCCCTACTCCTCTCAGCATCCTTCCCTTCTTCGTTTGGAGAACTTTTCTCCTATTCCATGTGGTTCTGATGGGGTCATTGACCACAGTCCCCGCTTCCCTGGCCCCAGGAAAATTCATATGGCTTCCTCGGGATTTTCGGAATTAAAGCCGGTGGTGGTGGCTCTGTCTTGTTCCCCGTATCTATAAGAAACTGATCCCAGAAATGATGTCCCCAAGGAGCCTGAGATAAGAAGAACCACTCATCGACAAAAGCCAAGATGAACTCTGGAGTGTTCAACAGGGACACTGTTTGAGTCCCTGGATCCTGATAAGCCCGTGAGCCTCCTAGAGAAGTGAGCCAATGCATTCTCTCTTTTTGTTTAAACTAGTTTTGGTCTTTTCCGATAGACAGACTTCTTATTCATATAGAAAGTGATAAATAATAATGTGCTAATAATGACCATGACATTTTCAATCACCTCATATGCATGTGAAAGCTGGACAATGAATAAGAAGACCGAAGAAGAAGAATTGATGCATTTGAATTGTGGTGTTGGTGAAGAATATTGAATATACCACGGACTGCCAGAAGAATGAACGAATCTGTCTTGGAAGAAGTACAGCCAGAATGCTCTTTAGAAGTGAGGATGGCAAGACTTCATGTACTTCAGACATGTTAGCAGGAGGGACCAATCCCTGGAGAAGGGCATCATGCTTGGTAAAATAGAGGGTCAATGAAAAAAAGGAAGACCCTCAACAAGGTGGATTGACATAGTGGCTGCAACAACTGGCTCAAACAAAGCAATGTTTGTGAAGATGGAGCAGGACCAGGCAACATTTCATTCTGTTATACATAAGGTCGTTATGAGTCAGAATCGACTCAGGAGCACCTAACAACAACAATGACCAACGTTTATTGAAAGCTTTGCATGCATTTATCTTATTTGATCCTTATAATGATCACACCACACTGATATTCTTATTAGTATCATCCCCATTTTATAGAGGAAGAGTGGGACTGGGCTAAGAAAGGTAACTTGCCTCAGCTCACACAGTTAGTAAGTGGTATGATGGAGACCCAGACCCAGGCAGTCTGACTCTCATGCCCACAGTCTTCACAACTACAGTACACTCCTCCACGCAAGCAGAAGTCTTAATATCAATTTTGTAGAAAGTGTTCTCCATTTTATGTTTCTCTATCTGAAATTATCTTCAAAGGATGACAACGTAATTTGTGACTATTTTGCAGAAGTGAATACAATCCCTACTATTCTGTGGAAGTGAAATACAAATTCTGTGGTTTTGCATTTTTAAATAACAGAGAATAAACATTTGGCTGTTAGACATAATGCTAGAAACTTTGCTTAGAAGTACTGAGTTTGAGAAGGTGAGAAATTATGATAATAAAACCAGTTGCTGTTGAGTTGCCCCTGACTCGTGGTGACCCCATTTGTGTCAGAGTAGAACTACCCTCCATTTGGTTGCCAGTGGCTGATTTTTGGAAGTAGATCACCAGGCCTTTCTTCTGAGGTGCCTCTGGGTGTACTCCAACTTCCAACCTTTCGGTTAGCAGCAGAGCACATTAACCATTTGTCCCACCCAGGGACTCTGGTGATAGTAAGAACTTTCAATAATTGAAATAATCTTAATTCTGGATAAAACCCCATGAATTTTTGCTGGCTTTTCTCATATTGCTCATACTTTTTACTTTATTGCTTCTCCACTTTTTGAATATCAGACTAGCCAGGAGAAACCCATGGGTCTTTCTGGTGAGCTGGCCACAAAGGCAAGACCTGCTGGTTACTAAGCAGGTATTCAGACTTCTGCAGTAGACGAACGTGGCTGTCTGTGCTCTCCAGCGGAGCATGAAGCAGAGGAGGGGGCTGGCGGAGGCAGCCACTCACTCAGACAGCAGGGGTGGTGGTGGTGGTGCTGAGGCGACCAGCCGGGTTGTCATGCTAATGGCATTTGTGGAGCCAGGACCAGGGATCCCTTGGGGGAAGCAAGAACTCTTGAAGGTCCAGTTGAAGTCTTTGTGCCATCAGTTTGAAGGCTTGTGACACCTGTACTTGGCACCTCCTAATTGATTTTATTTTTCACTTGCATAGCAAGGATTGCTCCATTAAGGCCCAGTGATCTTGCAGACCTAACAGAAGCGTAAGTGGAGGCAGCATGTTGGAGGTGGCAGTCGAGTACAGAGGTTTGGATTGTGGACTCTGGAGACAGAAGATCTGGATTCCCATCTCAACTTTGCCCTCGATGGTCATGGAATTTCAGGCAGTGGCTTCACTTCCCTGCTTCCCTTTCCTCATCTGTAAAGTGCGGCCGATAGGAGTACCCACTTAGAAGGCTGTTCGAAGAATAAGATGAATTACTGCATGTAAAACACCTAAATTACTCTTGATGCTTATGCTTGATAAATGTTAGGGGAGAAAGCTCTAGGAAGAACTGACATTCGCATGTAAAACAGATGAGTCCTGAGGGCGTCTTAATTAAGCGCTTAGCACCTTGGACAAGTCACATGCTCTTGGACAAGCACATGGTCATCCGAGAAAGCACCTTAAGTGGCACATCAAATGTGGTTAGTAAACGGTAAGCTTTTTTTTTCCCTCTGGACCTCAGTTTTCCCATCTGTAAAGTGAGAGTGATTGAGATTTCTTTCACCTTAAATGCCTAAGAATTTGAGTCTGATATCAGAGGTCCTGAGTAAAAATGGTCTCCTTTTTGGGACTGGCCAGGTGAGCCCAAGCCTCAGGATGAGAGGAGCTCCCTCAGGACTTTATCACCTGGAGAGTTGCCAACCACTGTCACCTGTGCAGAGCACAGGGTCCTGAGGGACGGGCACAGGGAGGAGGGGACATAGAGAGGTGCAGTGAGCATGGACTCCAAACCAGCTTTCCACTGATGAGCCGTGGGGCCTTGCTGCCTCTCAGCCTCTAGCTTTCTCAGCTGGGAAGAAAGAAGACCTCTTTTGAGGATTCTAAGGAGGGAGAGGGTGGTAAAGGACCTGGCAAAGAAGCAGTGAGAAGAAGAGTCTGGGATATTCAGGGGAAAATGGGGATTAGGGATGGAGAAGTGCCTCAAACAAATTTCATCTATTTCACAGTAGAGGCCAAATTTAACTTTGAAATCTGGGACATTTATCATTCTAATGCCACCACCCATCTCTCAGTTTGTTGTACTGTGGTGGCTTGCGTATTACTGTGATGCTTGAAGCTATGCCACCATTATTTCAAATACCAGCAGGGTCACCAGTGGTGGACAGCTTTCAGCAGAGCTTCCAGACTAAGACAGACTAGGAAGAAAGGCCTGGCAATTCAGTTTCAAAATAAGCCAATGAAAGCCCCATGGAGCACAACAGAATATTGCCTATTACAGTGCTAGAAGATGAACCCCCCTAGGTTGCAAGGCACTCAACATACCCAGTGGCTGTAACAATGAACTTGAGCATACCAACGATTGTAAAGAAGCCACAAGATCAGATATGTTTCATTCAGTTATGCATGGGGTCGCCATGACTGGAAGATGACTCAGTGGGTAACTAACAACACTACCATCCTAATGTAGTTCAGCATGTGGGCCTACCTCAGAGTGAATAATAATTAAAATAATAATGATACTAAAAATAGCATACTGTGTGCTGACAAAATCGTTTTGACTCTCCTGGAATCCAGATTTCTGCATTCATGGAATTAGAGTGACCCCCATAGGTCATCCACCTTTAGGAGTCTTTTTGAACCTTGTAGGACCTAGTTCCCTGGAGTCACCTTCAGGTTGGACAACAGCTTCGTGGAGACATTTGCCTTAGGCATTGGTTTCTTTTGGAAAATTATCTATATGCAGCCAGCTTCGAGAAGCAGGAACTCCAGGATCTGACCAGAGGTTGTTTTAGGATGTATGGCGTGTCTTGGTGATTTTGTTTCTATAACTGATGGACCCTGCTCAACCCTGCTGGTGATTTGACCTCATCTTCTGAGAAATTATCATAACAATGACCCATATAATCTGCTTTCACTGTCCCCTCTTCGGTGGGCCTTCCCGACATGTTCAGGTAATGCTGCCCAATTTGAATCTTTATCTACTCACGATAAATATATCTATTACACCAATTTTTGGTGTTTCTCTAAGCGATTTGGCTTTTTTAACAATGCCAACACAGTGCTCAATGTTTTACCTAACTTATCCCATTTGATTTTTGCAACCTACCCTAAAAGATAACTACTCTTATTATTCCCATTTCACAGATGAAGAAACTGAAGCTCAGAAAGGTTCAGTAGCTTGTCCGTGGTTACTCAGCTTGAAAGACATGAGCTGGTATGCTAACCCAGGTGGTTATGTTTGACGGTGTGTGCTCTTCAGTACAACACCCTGTATTCTGAGGAGGGCAGAGCTGGCATTTTGCCTGCTGAACCATTTCTGCCTTTTGATCATAGTGACCTGTTCCCACTTGGAAGGCCTTGTACTTGAGGATCTGGTAATCTTTGCAAATGACAAATGTAGCTGCTTTGCCAGCCCCTCCTCAAGCATTCAGGGTTTGTTCACTGGCACACGAAGACTCTGTGGATAAAGAAAGTTATGGAATGCAATAGTGTCAGGGAAACCTGCCACTTCTGGTTCACAGTAGATTTGTGTGGGCAGGTGCCAAGGCAGAACTGCCAGCTGCTCAGATGTGTGAGTGAGTGAGAGCCATGGGCGCATTCCCTTGCAGGGCTGCTGCCAGTTCTGAGGAGTGCAGCTCCCTCAGTCATCCTGGGAGCCTGGGCTGTAGCATTTCTGAGGCCCTTCTGAAACCCCTCCATATTTGTAGCTGTGGAGTCCCTGGGTATTGCAAACGGTTAATGTGCTTGGCTGCTAACAGAAAGATTAGAAGTTCGAGTCCACCCAAATTTGCCTCAGAAGAAAGGCCTGGTGATCAACTTCCAAAAAATCAACCATTGAAAACCCTATGGACCTGGCTATCACCACCAAACATCTAATAGGGATCACAACAGAGAGTTCTGGACAGAGTGGGAGAAAAATGTAGAACAAAATTCAAGTTCACAGAAAAAGATCAGACTTACTGGTCTGACAGAGACTGGAGGAACGCCTGAGACTATGATCCCCTGACACTCTGCTAACTCAGACTGAAACCACTCCCAAAGCCCACTTTTCAGACAAATGTTAGACAGGCCTATAAAACAAACAATAACACACGTGAGGAGCCTGTTTCTTAGTTCAATCAAATATATTAGACTAAATGAGCAACTTGTGCCCAAAAGCAAGATGAGAAGGCAGGAAGGGACAGGAAACCTGGACAAATGGACACAGGGAACCCAGGATGGAAAGTGGGAAAGTGCTGTCACATTGTGGAGATTGCAACCAATGTCACAAAATTTTTGAATGAGAAACTAACTTGAGCTGTAAACTTTCACCTAAAGCACCATTAAAAAAAAAAAAAAGAAAAGCAAACCCTATGGAGCACAGTTTTATTCTGATACACATGAGGTCGCCATGAGGCAAAGTCGAATAGACACCTTGTTTTTTTTGGTAGCAGTAACCAGAAGTAAATATTGAAGTGTATTACCCCAAGAGCTTTATACAGTGTGTGGGTCCACTCAGTGGAAGGCTCTTTGTTTGATCACAGAGGTGGGCTTGTGGATGTTTTGGAGAGTTGTAGCCAGAGAGAACTGATTTGTTCTGTGTTGTAGAAGGCAGAAGAACCTGCAGTTTTGAGGAGGGCGCGGGAGGGGAATTCAGGAAGGGGAGAGAATCGCCAGTGATCCTGGGTGCTGGGTGGGTGACTGCTAGGGTGAGTTTGCTAAGATGTCACCTGGGAAGTCAGCAATGTCTAATGCAGATTCTCACCTGCTTTGTTATGCGGTGTGTGATGTAAAGCCCTTCTCTGTCTTTTCTACGAAGTCTTCCACAGATTCTACACTGCTCCCTGTGGTAGACAGGATAATGCCCCTTCCCCTTTCCTCACCAAAGACGTCCAGGTCCTAATCCCTGGTACCTGTGGATACAGTTACATGGTTATGTGGCAAAAACGGCTTTGGAGATGTGATTAAATTAAGAATTTTGAGTTGGGGAGATTATTCTGGATTATCTAGCTGGTCCCAATGTAATCATGAATCCTTAAAAGAGTCAGAGAAGGAGATGTGACAACCGAAGCAGAGATTGGAGTAACCCAGGACCGTGATCCAGGCTCCTGAGGCTGGAAAAGGCAAGGAATGGATTCTCCCCTGATGCCTCTAGAGGGAACGTAGTCCTACTGACACCTTGATTTTAGCCCAAAGAGATCCATTTTGTTCTTCTGACCCCCAGAACTATAATATAATAAATTTGTGTTGTTTTAAACCACTAACTCTGTGGTGATCGGCGCTGCAATCCTGGGTTACTAACTCAGAGAGAAGCTCTCTGAACTTCCCTTTTCTCATCTAAAACAATGATGATATTAATAATACTTACTTCATGTAAAGCTCTTAGCATAGGCCAGTTGTAAGCTGTCAATCAGTGGCAGTGATTACTAGAGGCAGATTGTTGTAACTCAATCTCCTGTTTTCTGGAGCTAGGGTACTTTCCTCCATGTTGAAATGCTATGAGTAGCTTAATTTATGGCCTGAGAACTTCAGGTATATTTACTTTAAGTGAATTATCTGCCACTGGGTGAAAGCGCTGTCTTATTTTTCCCTCACCCACTTCACCCACATTTCAGGGAACCTAGGCCCCCAATAGAAGCTCTGGTGGTGCAATGGTTAAGTGCTTGGCCGCTAACTGAAAGGGTGGTGATTTGAACCCACCAACCATTCTGTGGGAGAAAAACCTGGCGATCTACTCTCATAAAGATTATAGCCTAGAAAATCCTATGGGGCAGTTCTACTCTGTCATATGGGGTTGCTGTGAGTTGGAATAGACTTGATGGTACACAATAGCAAGAAAGCCCTCAACACTCAGCCCATGAGAGCTGGCGGGTTGTTGTCATTTCAGTTGGGGTGTGGTCTCTGGAGTTCTCTTTCAAGTCCCTCCACATCCATGAAGATTCTAAAGCAAGGCAGTGTTGTACCCGGCAGAGATTGTGAACTGGTGGCCTGCAGGCTAAATGTGGCCCAGTGGGAAGAGAGACTGGAGTTTAAAATGTTTTTCTTAATTTAGTGGAGCATACACTCTCTATTTTTTCAGAGGTCCCACACACAGTTTCTTATTGCTCTCCACTTGCCAATTTCACATTTTTTTTTATTGGCCTGCCTTCTCTAGGCTTTTGAGATTCCTCCTCTGGAACCTCATGGCTCTGGAATCAGAAAGACATGGGTTCCAAGCCTGGCTCTGCCCTGACAAGCTGGGTGGCTTTAGGCAAGTTATTTCACCTTTCTGAGCCTCAGTACTTAGCCTAGGGTCAGGCTTCCAGTAAGTCCTCAGCAAATATTGCTAGTAACCCGAAAAGTACTCTGTATTTGGAAAGTAGAAGCCGTCTGATCTTATGGCTATTTCATTATTTTTCTTGAAGCCAACATTTTATTAATCTTTCTGGACACAGACTTTCCCAAAGCCCTCTTATTTAGGAAGATTGATGATGCAAGTCCTATCATTCCAGTTCTACAGAAGAGGAAAGTGAGTTGGAGAGAGATCGAGTGCACTGTCGGTAGCAGAATTGGTTCTTAAATCCATGTTTATTGATATCCAGTCCAGTGCTCTGTCTCCAAAAGACTGGATTAAGTATCAGGGTAGCTGGATATTGATATCAGCTCTGCCCAAAATGAACCTTACAAGCTGGGGAAAACTTGTTGCCCTCTCCAGGCCTTGGTTTTCTCACCTGTGAAGTGGGGGATTTTCTTGAGATTGCCTCTACAGTCCTATTAACCTTTGAACTCCTAGAAAACTATGTGCCCATCAGTCTTACCTCTGTCATCTTCCAAACAGCAAAGTTGAACTTGACAAATTCTCTCCATCAGGGACCCATTTACTTACCACTTTCTTGAAGATAATGTGTGAAAATTGCTTTTATTGCTGGACAGGGAAGTTGGTAATAAAAGCCGACTCCTTGGGTGCCCTAATTCCATGTGAGGAAGAATGAACATATTGTTTTAATTAATCATACGAAAGCAAAATTAGCATGATTATGTGAAAGGTGTTGTAAATCATCCTGATCCACATTACTAAGCAAAGAGCATTTAGTTATTCCGGAGTTGTTAAAGATTTTATCTACCCAAGAGAAAATTCAATTAGTACTAGCTTTCGCTTTTATAAAACTAAGGATTTTCAACTGTGGGAAAATACTCTGTGTGTGTGTGAATACCACCTTATGCCATTTTGATAAATTACTGTAATTAACTGTATCCTAGGAAAGCTAAACAAAATTTACTGAACTGTTGTTGTAGAAAACGGATATCTTCCTTTCTCTTGTTTGGGAGATGACTCTAATCCAGACATGATATTGCTGCAAATATCATGCCTTTTTATGCTGAGGTTTGCAAATATCTACAGAACTGTAGCTGGCCCCAGGAAGAGGCAGCTGGTTTTCCTCACGCTCCACCTTTCCCCCTTTGGGTGTAGAGACATCAGCGATGGGCTTCACTGTGATTCAATTGAATACACTAGGTTTAATTAGCTAGCTGGGGAAACACTGCAAGCAGAACCAACTTGGAACACCCTGATAACTCAGCCAAAGGGCTGAGTTATTTCGGGAAGGGCAGAGGATGATGGAAGAGGCAAGGAAACTTCGGCTCACAGCTCTCTGGCACAAACTGTCTGCTTTGACCCTATGCCCTCCTTTTCTCGAATACCTGGCTCTGCCCTGCCCCTCCCTTACTACGCAAACCTTGAAGGCCAACCCTTCCTCCTTTAAGAAGCCTTCCGAAGAGGTTTGTATGTGTATTTTTCTAGTAAATGTTTGGTGGGGGTGCCCAGTTTTTGGCTCTGATTCATCAATATCATTTTGTGTATTCTCTGACCTTCTCTCCTTCTCCACCCTCTGCGGGGTCTAATTCTAATGAGAGAATGTCATAGACGCTGGTAGGATTCCTGGCTGGAAAGGTCCAGCCTCATACTGAACTTCATCATACCAACTCTCCAACTCTCAACTCTGGGTGGGCAAAACGCAGAACAAGGTCACTCTGAGCCAGAGTTTGTCTAGTGTGTTGTGGTCATTTTTTAAAAAATTGTTGTGAAAATATAGTTAACAGAACATCTGCCCATTCAATGTTTTTCAGTTGTACAATTCAGTGAAACCAATTATATCAATTGTGTTGTGCAAGCATCACCAACATCCTTTGCCATATTTTCCATCCCCATAAACAGAAACTCACTGCTACCTAAACAAAGATTCCTCTCTCTCCTCTTCCCTCCTGCTCCTGGTAATCACTGTTAAACTCTGATCTGTATACATTTGCCTATTCTAATTGTTTCATATTAGCAAAGTCATAGAATACTTGGCTTTTTGTGATTGACTTATTTCACTCAGCATAGTATTTTCAAGGTTCATCCATGTTGTGACGTGTATCAGGACTTCATTTCTCTTTATGGCAGAGTAATCGTTCATTGTGAGTGTATAGTGTTGTAGTCTTTTTTGAATTATATTTCAAGTAATTTTTAGCAGGAATACTACTGCTATTATTAGCTAATGCTTACTTGAATATATGCTATATACCAAGCCTGGTGCAAAGAGCTTTATATGTCTTATCTTATTTAATTTCTTCCTGGAACCCTTTTAGATGAGTATGATTATTCCCAATTTATAGATGAGGCAACTGAGGCACAGAGAAGTAAAGAAAGTTACTCACAGTCACATAGCTAGAAAGAGTTAGATCCAATATTTGAAGCCATGTCCTGTCTGTCACTAAAGTTCATACTCTTAGCCACTGTGCAAAAAACTGCTTTTCATGCTAATAATTGTGAAAATATTGAAGGTTTTGAATGATTTACTTGCCAACCTCCTGGCTTACTTGCGCTGCAAAATGCTTTCCTGACCAGGTGAGAAAGTCGTGTTGGCTGGTGGCTGGGAACTGTGCATGACCCCGAGGATTTCCATGGAGGTGTATTGCATGCGTGACTGTCACCCGTCACGTATTTCACAATGGGAAAAAGCTTGAGACCCACTGAACCATCCTGTTGGGTTTCCTGATCAGGCAATTCACATGCCCTGGTGGTGTAGCCTTTGCATTGCTGTATAGTTATGAGAATTTATCACTAATGACCTGGTTAAGTAAATTTATGGTGAATTTTTCTTCCCAGGAGGTATAATTCTGCATCATAGAGATCACCACCTTCATTGATACATCACCACCCTGTAAGTAATAATGAAGAAGATAACCTCTCCAAGTGTCAGTTTTGTAATCTGTAATATGTATACGATAACCAATGACCTCACAAGAGGAGTTCTGAGGATTGAGTGAGATTATGTATGTGAAATGACCTTAAAAAACAAAGAAAAGCTGTGTACTTGTAAGTTGTTGTTATAAAGACATCTTGATTTATGTGGTGGATATCTGTGTTATTTTTTCTGAGCCAGCAGGATTCCTCCTTTTAATAGGTAGCCATACCCTATCTTCTCTATGGGAAACCACCTTCTTCCAGATATTTTGGATGTGGTCCCATTCCTGATGCACAACTACAAGGCCATTTATTGGGGCTGAAGAGGTTATGTTACATCCTGCTCCCCACTTCACCACGTTCCCAGCTAGCTCTAGAAATATGTGGAAGAAGTTTGTTTCACATACAGTTGATTCTCATTATTCACAGTAGTTGGTGTTCTATAAAGTCGCCATGAACATCGAATTACCGAAAACTGAGCCAGTGCTCCTAGGGTTAGGGTTAGGGTCCTGCAAGCCTCTGGTCACAACATTTTTGTCAACCGATCAATACATAACCTTGTTTTACGTATGTTTCTGTTTAAAGACACCTATTTAATATATATTATTGATTCATTAACACTGAACTCATGATGAACTCCTGGTACATAGCATCATTCAATAGCATATAACTGATGCCTGAATGAAGCTTATATAGCACAAGTATTTTCTCCATAAGACATATCACAGCCTTCTAGTGCTTAGGAACACTAGAGAGCACTTTAGACTCTGCTTTGGGGCCATTTTAAACAGCACAGTCACCAACAAAAAGCACCAAAATGTGGCACTAAATTGATTGCAAAAGGACACATGTTTACAGTATGAGAGCTGAAACAAGAAGGCGGCATATTGCCTTGTTTGACCTCAGCTGGGAACACGTGTGTCAGCTGACTAAAAATTTTCGACGCCCTGCTCAGGTTTCCGAATGACCAGAAAAGCACTGTGGATATTGACTTTGGAGTTACAAATAAATTTTAGCGAGTAGGTGAATTCACAAATCTGGAGCCCACGAATAATGAATAATGCATATTTCTGTGCAAATGTTTGACTCCCTTCTTGGGCACTTTAGCTGTGTGCCTAGTTTAGTGATGGAAAAACAGACTAATTGTTGAACAAACAGCATTATAGCAACAGAAGCAGAAATAAAAGAGAGAAAAACAAAAACACCCAGAGTTTCACCACCCTAGCACATCATTTGACTGTTGCCAATTTTCTTTGTTTAGTTTGAGTTTCTGGCCATATGGCCTTGTATTTTTACATAGTTGCAATCATAACGTAATCAGAATTTTCTAACCTAATAATATTTCCCTATGCTACTACATAGTCTTCTCAGTGATAATTTTGAATGGCTCTAGAGCATTTTATTAAGTGCGTGTACCTTTGAATGGCTCTAGAGCATTTTATTAAGTGCGTGTACCTTAAATTCCTTTGTCGTCCCCTTTTGTTGGGTCTTTGAGTTGTTTGCAGTTGTCCACTGTCATAAAGTAATCTGTTCCTGTGCTCAGTGAACGTTCGTTGAGCCACTATCATGAACCACACGCTGGGCACTGGGGATTCGACGGCGAGTGAGGGAGATGTGGTCCTCAATCTGGAGAAGGAGACAGACAAATGACTACAAGAAATTGAAAGACATAGTAAGTGCTATCAAGAAATGAGATAAAACACAGAGGGTAGAATGGGAGGAATCCATTTTAGGTAGGATGGATAAGAAAAGAAAGGCCCCTCTTTTAGAAGGCAGTGTTTAAACTGGGTATGCAACTGGTTGAGCACTCAACTACTAGCCAAAAAAGGTTGGTGTTTCGAACTCACCCAGAGGCACCTTGGAAGATAAGCCAGGCGATCTGCTTCCAAAAGATAACAGCCTTGAAAACCTTATGAGCGTTCTACTCTGCACACATGGGGTCACCATGAGTTGGAATCGACTCAAGGGCAAACAGCAACTAAGGGAAAGCAACATCTAAACATGGTACAGGTAGTCCTGACTTACAACGTATCAGAGTTATGACGGACTGTACTTAACGACTGCCCTTTTTTGTGTGTGTGTGTATGGGTTTTTTTTAATGTATGTGTGTATTAAAATGTATCCGTAAATTTATATGTAATGTTTCCAGCCCCCAAAGACAAATAAAGATAGGATTTATAAAGCTACTGATAATAATGAAAACTAAAAAAAAAAAAAAAAAAAAAAAGAAGTACTTGACTTAACATCTGAAACAACTTACGATGGAGTTATGAGAACAGAACCCCACTGTAAGTTAGGGACTACTTGTAAATGTTTGGAGAGGAAAGTATTCTAGGCGGAGAAAAGAGACTCTGGGGCAAGAAAGAACTTGTGTGTTAAGGAACTAATAAATACCTAGCTGGAGACTGGCTTCAGTTAAGTTTGAAAAGTCAGAGGCCAGATTTGGCAGGGCCTCAGGGGCCCTGGAAGAAAGGCCTGGTGATTTACCTCCTAAATACCACCAATGAAAACCCAGTGGAGCACAGCTGTACTCCTCCGATACATGTAGGGTTGCCAAGAGTTGGAATTGATTTGATGGCAACTGTTGTTGTTTTTTTTGAGAGGAAGGGATTAGGCACCATGATAAGCAATCTGTATCATTTAGTGACCTTTACATTAGGTTATAATAAAACATTTCACATTAGATTAATGCCTGTGAGCCTTCATACCGTGTTGGCATCTCTGTGTTGTTATTTATATGCTGTGATGCTGTATTAGTCTCCTAGGGCTGCTGTAACAAAGTACCACAAAGCGGGTGGCTAATAAGAACAGAAATTTATTGTCTCCCAGTTCTAGAGGCTAGTAGTCCAAATTCAGGGGATTGGCAGAGCCATGTTCTCTCTGGAGAGTCTAGAGGGAGATCCTTTCTCATCTCTCTTAGCTTCTGATAGCTCCCGGTATTCCTTGGTGTGTAGATGCATCTTCACATGGGTGTCGTTCCTTTGTTTCTGTTTCTCTTCTTTTATAAGGACACCGCTCAGACGGGATTAGAACCCACCCTACTCCTGGTTTGACCTCATGTTAACTGATAACGTCTTCAAAGACCCTATTCCCAAACAAGGTCATGTTCACTGCTCCAGGGGTCAGGACTTCAACATATCTTTTTGGGAAACACGAATTCAATCCATAACAGATGCTAACACCGTTAGTTATTATCTCAGATTTATAGATGAGGAAACTGAGGTCCAGAGAGGTTAAATGACATTTCTGAAGTCCCACCACAAATCAGCATGGGGCAAGGAATGGAAACCAAGTCTGCGCTACAACTGTCTTTGCTTTCTTTGCCATTTTGCTCCATTTTTTGCCAGATGAAATTTTGCATGCTGTATTTGGTCTCTGTGCAGAAGGTTTATACTTACGCATGATGCAGTGTCTTTCCACATAGCCAACTGGCTGTGTTAAGGAGATTGCAAGACAGGTGGAGGAGAGAGGAGATTTGTATAAACCCAGCGTCATTAAAACTGCACGAATTACTACTCAGTTGTTCTTTCAAAGGGCCAATGGGAAGAATCAAGCCAAAAACCCAGTAGGATTTGTAATTTGCCAACAGAACACAGCACAGCCCTGAGGGGCATAGACAAGGGAAAGCCTGAGGGAAGTGGGTTTTTAATGAAAGCAAAGAACTTGCAGAACTGAAGAACAAGAGGAGGTTGCTCTGCCTGTTTGTAGCAGAACCAAAACCATCTTAGGACTTCATTTCAGGAATGCCAGTGGAATCACAAACCTCAGGGTTGGAAAGGATTTTGGAGTTTGCTCTGTTTAACTGCACCGTGTGTTGGCTGAATCTCCAATAAATGATTACCAAATCTCTGTCCAAATGCCTCCAGTGTCAGGGCAGGCACTGCCTCTGGAGGCTTCATCTGGTTAACAAATATTAATTGTTGTTGTTGTTGTTCGGTGCCATCGTGTTGGTTCTGACTTGTAATGACCCTATGCACAGCAGAATGAAATACGGCCCAGTCCTGGGCCATCTTAATGATCATTGTTATGTTTGAGCCCATTGTTGCAGCCACTGTGTCAATCAGTCTCATTGAGGGTCTTCCTCTTTTTCCGCTGACCCTCTAATTTACCAAGCATGATGTCCTTCTCCAGGGGCTGATCCCTCCTGATAACATGTTCAAAGTATGTGAGACTTCTAAGGAGCATTCTGGCTGTACTTCTTCTAAGACAGATTTGTTTATTCTTTTGGCAATCCATGGTATATTCAATATTCTTCGCCAACACCATAATTCAAAGGCATCAATTCTTCGTCGTTCTTCCTTGTTCATTGACCAGCTTTCGCATGCATATGAGGCAATTGAAAGCACCATAGCCTGGGTCAGGGGCACCTTAGTCTTTAAAGTGACATCTTTGCTTTGAACACTTTAAAGAGGTCTTTTGCAGCAGATTTGCCCAGTGCAACGCGTCTTTTGATTTCTTGACTGCTGCTTCCATGGGTGTTGATTGTGGATCCAAGTAAAATGAAAACCTTGGCAACTTCAATCCTTTCTCCGTTTATCATGATTGTTGCTTACTGATCCAGTAGTGAGGACTTTTATTTTCTTTATGTTGAGGTGTAATCCATACCGAAGGCTGTGATCTTTGATCTTCATCAGTGAGTGCTTCAAGTCCTGTTCACTTTCAGCAAGCAAAGTTGTGTCATCTGCATAACGCAGGTTGTTAATGAGTCTTCCTCCAATCCTGATGCCCCTTTCTTCTTCATATAATCCAGCTTCTCGGATTATTTGCTCAGCATACAGATTGAATAAGTATGGTGAAAGGATACAACCCTGACACACGCCTTTCCTGACTTTAAACCACGCAGTATGTTTCTTGTTCTTTCTAATGACTGCCTCTTGATCTATGTACAGGTTCCTCATGAGCACAATTAGGTGTTCTGGAATTCCCATTCTTCACAATGTTATCCATAATTTGTTATGATCCACACAGCCGAAGGCCTTTGCATAGTCAATAAAACACAGGTAAACATCTTTCTGGTATCCTCTGCTTTCAGCCAGGATCCATCTGACATCAACAATGATATCTCTCATTCCACATTCTCTGAATCAGGCTTGAATTTCTGGAAGTTCCCTGTTGATGTCCTGCTGCTGCCACTTTTGAAAGATTTTCAGCAAAATTTTACTTGTGTGTCATATTAATGATATTGTTCGACAATTTCCATGTTCAATTGGATCACCTTTCTTTGGAATAGGCATAAATATGGATCTCTTCCAGTTGGTTGGCCAGGTAGCTGTCTTCCAAATTTCTTGGCATAGTCGAGTGAGTACTTCCAGCACTGCATCCGTTTGCTAAAATATCTCAATTGATATTCTGTCAATTCCTGAAGCCTTGTTTTTCACCAGTGTCTTCAGTGCAGCTTGGACCTCTTCCTTCATTACCATTGGTTCTTGATCATATGCTACCTCCTGAAATGGTTGAACATCAATCAATTCTTTTTGGTACAGTGGCTCTGTGTATTCCTTCTATCTTTTTTTGATGTTTCCTGCATCGTTCAATATTTTCCCCATAGAATCCTTCACTATTGCAACTCAAGGCTTGAATTTTTTCTTCAATTCTTTCAACTTGAGAAATGCAGAGTGTGTCATTCCCTTTTGGTTTTCTAACTCCAGGTCTTTGCACATGCCATTATAATACTTTACTTTGTCTTCTCGAGTTGCCCTTTGGAATTTTCTATTCAGCTCTTTTACTTTATCATTTCTTCCTTTTGCTTTAGCCACTTGACGTTCAAGAGCAAGTTTCAGAGTCTCTTCTGACACCCATTCTGGTCTTTTTTTTTCCTGTCTTTTAATGACCTCTTGCTTTCTTCATGTATGATGTCCTTGGTGTCATTCCACAACTTGTCTGGTCTTCGGTCGTTAGTGTTCAATGCATTAAATCTACTCTTGAGATGGTCTCTAAATTCAGGTGGGATATACTCAAGGTTGTATTTTGGCATAAAATATTAATCAAACACCTAACAGGCACTGCGGTAGGTGCAGGGTGTGGAGAGATGACTGAAATTGACTTGGTCACTGCCCTGGTGGCAACTATAGTCTAGTGGGGGTTATACACACTAAACAATTGTTGTTGTTGGGTACTGTTGAGTCAATTCTGACTCACAGTGACCCCATGTGACAGAGTAAAACTGCCCCATAGGGTTTTCTTGGCTGTAACTTTATGGGAGCAGATCGCCAGGTTTTTCTCCCGCAGAGCCACTAGGTGAATTTGAACTGCCAACCTTTAGGTTAGCAGCTGAGTGCTTAACCATTGGGCCACCAGGATCCTTATTAAGTAATTAAACACAAGGATAAAATAATTATAACTTATGGTATTATAAAAGGCAATGGTGCTATGAGAGAGAATAAGAGGGTTGAGGGAGGAAAATTTAGTTCAGATTTGAGGAGGTGACATTTAATCTGAAGCCTCCCCATCCTCTCTGTTTGGGAGAGGATGAACTGCTCTCTGCCCTCTATACTGCCTCTTGCTCTATCCACTCCAGCCACGGTTGGCCTCCTTGTTGTACTTTGAACACATCAGGTGTGTTCTCCCTCAGGGCCTTTGCTCTAGCTGTTCCTTCTGCCTCGAAGACTCCCTCAGATAACCTCTGACTAATTTTCCTTACCTCCCTCAAGTCTTGCCTCAAATCTCAACTCTACCCACCCTACTTAAAACTGCAACTTGTCCTCACCTCCTACCTTGGAACTCCTAATCCTTCATTCTTTGGTATATCTTTCTTTTTTTCCATAGCGCTTATCACCTAACACATACTATATAATTTACTCATTTATTATGTTCATTGTTTATTGTGTTTTTCTCTGGCTAGAACCTAAATTCCGTGAGGGCAGGGATTTTTGTCTGTTTAGTTCACTGCTGTATTCCAAGTACCTAACCCAGTGCCTGGCACTGAGAAGGCATGGAGCAATTGACAATCATTGAATGGACATAAGGCCTGTGCAGAGTCAGGAAGAGTGTTTGAGGCGGAAGGATCTGCATGCATACTGGCCTGAGGCAAGAAAGAGCTCAAAATACTCATGGAACAGAAGGAAGGAGGGCAGCCAAAGGGAGAGTGACAGGAAATGAGATTGGAGAGTGGGCAGGGCCAGATCTTAGGTCATCTGATTCTTAGGAAATTTTTTTCTTATACTGAATCAAGATCAGTCTCCTTTCAGATATTAGGCTTGGTCTTAGTTCTCTACCTTGAGGTAACATCAATAAATCTTTTAACATATGGTGGCCCATTTGATATTTGGTGTTGGATATCATGACCACTCCCTACCTTTGAGTTTTCACCAGGCTAATGGCCCTAGTTTCTTTGATAATGATGTGTGTGTGTGTGTATTTTTAACTTAATAAATACAAGTTTATTTCTTGCTCACATAAAGTTTAATTTCGTGTTCTTAATGGGTGGGAGGTTCTTCTCCAAGTAGTAATTCAGAAATCAGAATTCTTCTATCTTGTGACTCTGCCAAATTCAACAAATGGCCTCCAAGGTCACTGTAGAGGGGAAAGCACATGAAGGACAACATGTGGAAGACTTTAGGAGCCAGACTTGGGAGTGTCCTATATGACTTCCACCATATTCCATTGGCTTGAACTCAGCCATCTGATCACACCAAACTACAAGGACGGTGGGAATATGTGATCTAGCTGTGTATCCAGGAAGAATCTTAATGTCAACAATCTCTGTCTCAGCCAACAATCTCAATATTAACTATATCAGTTACTGGTGGGAGTTGTTGTTAGCTATGATTGAGTCAGCTCTGATGCATGACAACTTTATATATAAGAGGAAACAGGTTTGTGATCAGCCAACAATGTCTGACAAATATATTTGTTGGTTCAGCCTCCTCCTTCCTGGGTTCTATTCCTTTCTTTTCTGACAAGGGTAGCTTTTGAACCTTCCTATCCTTTAGTCATTCCCCTGTGCTTGTTGTTGTTGCGTGCCCTTAAGTCAATTCCTGACTCAGAGTCACCCTGTAGGACAGAGAACTTCCCCATAGGGTTTCCTATGCTATAAATCTTTACGGAAGCAGATTGCCAGGTCTTTTCTCTCCTGTACCTACACTGATTTATCATTTTTCCTCTGAAAATGTTGGTTCCAGAACTGAGCATGACACCCAGGATTGGTCTGAGCAGGGCAGAACTCATCAGTGGAGCTGTTTGAACTTAGGCACCCCATCTCAGGACCCTAGGGGGAGCGACTGTCTTAGGCTGGGTTCTCTACAGAAGCAAAACCAGTGAAGCATATAAATGTATATTAGAGAGAGGTTTATATCAAGGAAACAGCTCACACGATTATAGAGGCTAGAACATCCCAAGTCCGTGGATCAGGGTAGAGGCCTCTCCCAATTCATGCAGCCACAGAAGCTGGTGAGCCCAAGATTGGCAGGTCGGAGAGCAGAGCTCCCGCTCACAGGCTGTGAAGGTCAACGAATTCCAAGATCAGCTGGCAAGACTGCAAGATTTCTCCTGATTCACATAGCTGCAGCGGCTGGCGAACCCAAGATCAGCAGTTTGGGAAGCAGGGTTCTTGCTCACAGGCTGTGAAGATCAACGAATCCCAAGATCGACAAGTAAGCTGCTAGCTCAAGTCCCAAGAGCAGAGGTGAGACGACAGGAGGCAGCTGCAGGATCCAGAGCAAGCAAAAAGCCAAAAAAAAGTCTGCTTATATTTGAATGCAGGCCACACCCCAATTCCTTTTCAACTGATTGGCTACTCACAGCAGATTCAGTCATGGGAGCGATCACATATAAACACTGAGACTCATGGCCCAGCCAAGTTGACACACAATCTTAACCATCATAATGACCGTAGTTCATCTCCATTCCTTCTGCCCTCTGCCTGCTCAGAGAGATTACTTGCAATCTCTCCCAGCAAGGAACATCTTGCTTTCCAAACATGCCTCCACCACTCCTACAAACCTGTTGTTGTTGTTAGGTGACGTCAAGTCCATTTCTGACTCATAATGGCCTCTGCCTAATAGAGTTTTTTGCTATAATCTTTACGAAAGCAGATGCCAGGTCTTTCTTCTGAGGAGCCTCTGAGTGGGTTCAAACTGCCACCCTTTTGGTTAGCAGCCAAGTGCTTAACTGTTGTGCCACTGGCTCTCCCACCAATGGAGAGGTAATGTATTGCAGTGCTTAGAGCATAGCCTTCAGTATCTGACCGACCTGGGTTGGAGTCCTGCCTCCTTTTTTCTTAGCTGTGCAACCTTAAGCAAATATCTTTCCTTAACCACAGTCTTCTCCACTCTAAAATGGAGATAATAATAATAACAAAGCAAAGATTTCTATGAAGAGTCAATGAGATAATTGTCTTGAAATGCGTAGCACAGAGCCTGGCGCATGGTAAATGCTCATAAATGGTGGCTGATAATGATGACAATAATTAACAACTTTCTCCTCTGGTCAAAAAGACCTTACTGAATGTTTTTCAAATAGTTCTCATTTCCTTCCTCTGTTCATTTGTTCCCAATTGTCCATCACCCATGCTACCTTTCCTCTCCTCTCTGTCAATCCAGCCCCTCCTCATATTTCCAGCTGGAATCTCTATTTTCTGAACTTAAAACCATGAGGCTTCTGTGTCTTGTCCCTGGTGGGAAATGAGCAAGAGTAGATACTGAAGGGTTAAGGGAAAATACATCGCGCAGGCTTTCCCCCGAGTCCCTCTCTCCTCCCACCTAGAAGCTGCTGGAAATGTTTTCTTCATGAGGCTGAGCCAGGGCTTCTCAATCTTTCTCCAGGCAAACCCAAGACTCCCTCTGTTTTCCCAGAGAACAGCCACCACAGACAATTTTACGGTCTGACAGGCTGTTGCAGAGTGTATCTGGCGAGTCATTTTCTGTTTTCCAAAACTAATTAGAGATGGATAAATTTAAATGGTTGTTGAAGCCACACATAAAACATTATGTCCTCATTAGCTGAAATAATACTGTGGCTTCCCCTCTCATAGGAAGGATCTTGACTCAGAAAAATTAGGCTCTGGCTCAGCAGTGTGTTGGAGCTGCTTGTGCCTTCTTCTTTGAGCCAATTGTGTGCGTCCCTTCCCAGCTCCACGTTCAGTCCTTGGTAGGCTGGAAAAGGCCCTGGTGGGAGTATTTTTGTTGTTGTAAAAAAAAATATATGTATAGTACAACATTTGCCAATTCAACATTTTTCAAGTGTACAACTTAGTGATATCAATTACTGGTGGGAGTGTTTACTCCACGTTGTTGTCATTTGCCGCTGAGTCGGCTCAGATGCACGGCAACCTTATGTATAACAGAATGCATACATAAGTTCCTGCACCATTTTCATGATCATTGGTACGTCTGAGTCCATTGTTGTAGCTATTGTGTAGTGCCTTCCAACCCAGGGTCTCATCTTCCAGCACTATATCAGATAATACTCTGTTGTGATCCATAGGATTTTCACTGGCTGATATTTGGAAGTAGATCATCAGGGCTTTCTTCCTAGTCTTAGTCTGTAAGCTCCAATGAAACTTGCATGGGTGACATGGCTGGTACTTGAAATACCAGTGGCATAGCTTCCAGTGGCATAACTTCCAACATCCCAGCGACATGCAAGCCACCGCAGCATGACAAGCTGACGGATGGTGGATTTACTCCATGGAAATTGACCAATGCTATAAATCAGGGCTTCACCCCAAGTTGGCTGTTAAACATTTACCAGCATACCACTGCTTTGACTGTTGTAGAAGGACCAGCCCGGCTATCCTTGAGAAACATAAAGTAGGAAGTGCCAGGCATTATGTTGATTAATTCAGTGTCTTTAGAGGTGGCTGTTCTCCTCTTGGAGCCCTGGTGGCGCAGTGGTTAAGAGCATGGCTGCTAACCAAAAGGTTGGCAGTTCCAATCCACCGGTTGCTCTTTGGAAACTCTATGGGGCAGCTCTACTCTGTTCTGCAGGGTCGCTGTGAGTCAGAATTGACTCGAAGGCAACGGGTGTTTTGGTTTGTTCTCCTCTTGCGTCCCAAGCCTCCTGTGAGTGTCTGCCAGAGCACTTTGCTTTGGAGGAAGAGAGTGGACTTTTGGAGCAGAGGCAAGGGAGGGTGGTTTCCATAGCAACCTGGGTAGGGAGTGAGGCTGGGAGGCATTTTTAAAGTAGCACTTTTCAGATTGTAACGTGCAGGTGAATCACTTGGGCATCTTGTTAAAATCCAGATTCTGATTCAGTACGTCTGAGTGGTCCTAAGAGTCTTCACTTCTAACAAGCTCCCAGGTGATGCTGGTGCTGCTGCTCCATGCACAGTCTGTCAGTAACAAGGTTTGGAATGATATTTGATAGTGGACAGAGCAATCTAAAATTTTGAGAAGACTCATCAAACGTTAAATCCACCAGCACGCAAGGACTGGCGCTTCCCTTGCTCTTGCCTCAGTCTTGCCAGCTTAGAGGGAGAACGAGTGTCACAGCTGTAAAAACATCGCTGTGGGAGTAGGCAGAGCTGGACTCAAGTCCCATCTCTAATTGTTATGGATTGAATTGTGTCCCCCCAAAATATGTGCTGGAATCCTCACCCCCATGCCTGTGGATGTAATCCCATTCGGGGAGTTTTCTTTGATATGTTAAGGAGGCCATATCAGTGTAGGGTATGTCTTAAACCTAATCACTTTTGAGATGTAAAAAGAGCAGATGAGACACAGAGACACCTGAACACATACAGGGAAGACAGACTACATGAAGACAATGGAGGCAGATGAATCTACAAGCCCAGGAGCTCCAACGATTGCTGGCTACTAGAAGCTGAAATAGACAAGGAAGGACCTTCTCCTAGAGCCACGCATGGAATTTGGGCTTCTAGCCTCCTGAAGTATGAGAAAATAAATTTTTCTTCTTTAAAGACACCCATTTGTGGTTTTTCTGTTATAGCAGCACTAAGAAACTAGGACGCTAACAAATAGTATGACTCTGGCAAACTGCTGACCTTCCCTGAGTCAGTTTTTCCAGCTATAAAATGGGGCTATCACTTCACGAGAGGGTTGTGAAGATGAACTGTGCTTAGTACAGCCCTCCACCTGTGGTGGTTGCTCCATCATGTGAGTTCCCTTCCTCTCCTGTCGTGGATTGAATTCTGTCCCCCCAAAATAGGTGTCAACTTGGCTAGGCTGTGATTCCCAGTACTGTGTGATTGTTCACCATTTTGTCATCTGATGTGATTTTCCTACATGTGTAAATTCTACCTCTATGATGTTAATGAGGCAGGATTAGAGACAGTTATGTTAATGAGGCAGGACTCAATCTACGAGATTAGGTTGTGTCTTAAATCAATCTCTTTGAGATATAAAAGACAGAAGCGAGCAGAGAGACAGGGGGACCTCGTACCACCAAGAAACAAGAGCCAGGAGAATAGCAAGTCCTTTGGACCCAAGGTCCCTGGGCTGAGAATCTCCTCGACTGGGGAAGATGGATGACAAGGACCTTCCCCCAGAGCCAACGGAGAGAGAAAGCCTTCCCCTGGAGCTGGCACCCTGAGTTCAGACTTGTAACCTCCTAGGCTGTGAGGGAATAAATTTCTCTTTGTTAAAAAAGCCAGCCACTTGTAATATTTCTGTTACAGCAGCACTAGATGACTAAGACATCTCCCTGACTACTTGAACTGTCTCAAGTTTAAGGTCAAGTGGCAAACAAACCACCTATTTATCCCAAATCTTTGTTTTTTCAAATTATAAAAATTATAAATTGTTTTTGCAAAACTGCAAAAAAGAAAAATACAAAAAAAAGAACACAGAAACACCCATGTTTCCCCTGCTGGGTGATTGCACAGGTAACATTTTGGTATATTTTCTGCCAGATGTTTATGTAGATTTTTTGTTAAAACAAAAATGGAATTATATTCAACACATTGTTTTGAACCTTACTTAGTAATATACCATGGGTAGGTCTTCACATCTACAAGTATAGATCACTTGCTATTGTTTAAATAGTTGTAGAGCTCAAGTAGACATCTAGAGACTTGATTGGAGGTGGGGAACAAGATTCACCTGCTGAATTCAGTTCTCCTTTCAGGAAGGAATGTGCCAGGCTGTGGGGAGCGGTGTTCTGGAGCTTTCCTCTTTGTTTCCTCAGGGGCCTGGGTCTCCAAACATCTCTAGGTCGTCTAGCATGAAGAAGGCCAAAGGTCAGCAATACCCTGGACTTTGGGAAGCCCAGTTGAATCCGGATGGAGGGCAGAGGCTCACTCTGGGGAGAGCCAAGTATAAGGCTGTGATGTGAGGACAATCTGAGACCAGAGGACATCCAAGGACTCTGCAGTGAGTCACACAATGGAAAATGTTGAGTAATGGAAAAGACTGAGGAGGCAGAAGATAATGAACTCAACTCTCTGCAACCTCCTTTCCCAGCAGGAACCCCAAATGCTTTACCAGGTCTCCTTGAGAATGGTCTTCATGGTGCTTTAATGCTGGAAGTGTCGGGGAAGAAAGGCATTTATTTATCCATTCATTCCATTAGTCTTCAACCATGTGTCAGGCTGTTTTCTGGGTACTGGGATGCTATGGTGAACAGAATAAGCAAGATCCCTGTTCTTACAGGTGGTACATTCACGTTGGGGAGGTAGCATACACTTAAACTGAAATACAGAGTAACTCCAGCTGACAATAAGTGCAAGGAAGGGAATGAAACAGGATAACATGATGGAGAGTGTGTGTGTGTGGGGGGGAGGTTTGTTACTTAGATATGGTAATTAGGGCAGGCTTCTCTGAGGCGGTGGCATTTCAACTGAGCTATGAAAGATGTGTTTCTTTTGAACCAAATCTGCCTTTCTTTCAGGAGCTACATCATTGGAGACTGGCATGGGCAAGGCCTTTAACTACTCAAAGCCTGGGTGTGCCTTTTAGACCCTCAGTCTTCCCTTCTCCAGACAAGCATCCTAGTTCTTCCAGCTGTTTGCTTATGTGACCCAATTTAGCTCTTCTCAAATCTTTCTCAATTAATTCTGGAGGTATATATATATATATATATCCTTTAATCTGGTGCCCAGAATGAAGGATTGTGCATGACCAGCACAAAGGACCATTCTGCTCTAGTAATAGCTGCTGCATTTCTTTTTATTCAGCCAAAGTAGCAAGAACTTTTTAAATTGTTGGTTGGGTACATCACTTTGTTTTCTTAATTGCGCTTGCAGTCAAATAAATCACCTATGTCCTTTATACATCTTGTAACTTGTGCCACGGAATTTTGGAAAGTAAATGCAGAGCGTTATATTTATTTGTATTAAATTTAATCTTGTCAGTTTTGGCCCAGTTCTTCAAGCCTGTCTGGATCTTTTTGTTTCCTGGTTCTGTCACCCCATGTTTTTTTCAATCCTTCAATAGTTGACCCGGGAGGCGTAGAGAGTAGCCAGGGTGAGAGATGATGGCAGTCTGCAAAAACAAGGATAGATATGAGCTGTAGGAAGTTAAAAAAAAAAAGAGAGGAACCAAGCATAGTTCCTGGTTTTGGGGCCTGAGCAACAGGACCAATATGGCACCACTAACTAAAATAGGAAGTCCCTGGGTGGTGCAAATAGTTAAGTGCTCGACTGCTAACTGAATGTTTGGTGGTTCAAGTCCACCCAGAGGCGCCTCAGAAGAAAGATCTGGTGCCCTACTTCCGAAAAATTAGCTATTGAAAACCCTATGGGGGCACAATTCTACCCTGACACACTTGTGGTTGCCATGAGTTGAAATGGACTAAACAGTAATGATGGTGGTAAATGAAGTAGGGAGGACTGGGTAAGGCCATATTTATGAGGAAGAATTATATCACTGCCTATCTCTCAGTGGTATTATAGTAATTCTTGTTTTCTTCTTCCTGTTTTCCTTATTTCCAAATTTTTAACAGTAATATTTGAGGACAAGAAAAAGAAGACTTTGAAGGTTAGTACTGACTATTGAATTCAGAACAAGACAAGGAGTATGAAGCAGGAGCAGTGCCAGGCGTGCAGAATGGTGCAGACACTTTCTTTTTAAACCAGACAGAAGAAAGCAGATCTGTATTCCTTGTAAAAGCAGAGACTCAGAGGTGACCCTATTGAGCTACACAAATTTCTGATGGGAATAGAGATGAAAGATGTTCCCAGACTCTTTCAGCTTTTATCAAATACAAGAACCAGGGGGCATGATCCAAGCTAAGGAAGGATCGAGCCCTGAGGAGTTGTGGATGACTGTGTTAACTGGGAAGCAGTTAATCCTTGGAATATCCTTATAGAAGGTGGCAATAAAATAGCATAAATGCTTTTAAAATAGATATAATATTTAGAAAACAGAAAATTGGGACAGAGGCATCATTTTTTATTGTCAGGTTCTAGTGTTTGGTTTGCCGCAGGATCTTTGCCTAGAGATTTTCCCTGTAATCACAGAATCCTAGTGTATTAAAGGGAAAAGACTTTAAGAGATCCATCTTGTGCCAACATTTTGACCAGGGGTGCACATTGGAATCACCTGGAGAATTTTTTTCCCAACATTTATTTATATCAGGGTGTTATTGCCTCATGGAGCCCTGGCAGCACAGTGGTTAAACGTTTGGCTGCTAACCAAAAGGTTGGCAGTTTGAATCCACCAATTGCTCCCTGGAAACCCTATGGGGAAGTTCTTCTCTGTCCTATCGGGTCACTGTGAGTTGGAATTGAATTGATGGCAAGGGGTTTTGGGTTTGTTACTGCCTTAGATTTTGCAGTAAGATTGGGCCCATTATTTTGGGAAAGTTTTCCAGGTCATTTGATGCATACTGCTAGGCAAGGATCTCTAATCTGGTGTACCTTCCTTATTATACAGATGAAGCAGCCAAGACTAAGAGAGATACAGGTGTTTGCCCAATGGCTCACAGAGAAGTACAGCAATTACCCTGGGAGTCATCTTCCTAAGTGGAGAAAAATAAAAAAAAACTCGTGGCCATCGAGTCAATTCCGACTCACAGCGACCCTACAGGACAGAGTAGAACTGCTCCTTAGGGTTTCCAAGGAGCACCTGGTGGATTCGAACTGTAATAACAGATGACCATTTTATCTCTTTATGCCATATTTCAGACTTGTCACAGATATTAAAGAGGTAAAGGTATTCAGAATAGCAAAAAGATGGAAACAACCTAAGTTCCCATCAACAGATGAATGAATAAACAAACTATGGTACATACACACAATGGAATAATACATAACAGTAAATAACAATGGTGAATCTTCGAAACATCTCACAACATGGATGAATCTGGAGGGCATTATGCTGAGTGAAATAAGTCAATCACAAAAGGACAAAGATGAGAGTGCTATTACAAAAACCCAAGAAAAGGTTTATATACACAGAAAAAAATAATCTTTGATGGTTACAAGGAATAAAATGGTGAGGAAGAGAAATCACTAAATAGATAGCAGACAAATGTTAACTTTTGTGAAGGGAAAGACAATACACATTATAGGTGAAGTCAGCACAACTTGACCAAGGCAAAGTTATAGAAGCTTCCTAAATACATCTAAACACCTTGAGGGACCAAGTTAGTGGGGCTCAGGGATGGGGAGCATGGTCTTGGGGAACATCTAGGTCAATTGGCATAACATAGTTCATAAAGAAAATGTTCTACATCCTACTTTGGTGAGTAGCATCTGGGGTCTTAAAAGCTTGCAGCAGCCATCTAAGACACATCTGTTGGTCCCACCCGGTCTGGAGCAAAGGAGAAGGAAGAAAAGTAAAGACACAAGAGAAATATTAGTCTAAAGGACTAACGGACCACATGAACCACAGCCTCCACCAGGCTGAGCCTGGAAGAACTAGATGGTGCCCAGCTACCATCACCTACCGCTCTGACAGGGATCACAATGGAGGGTCCCAGACAGAGCGGGAGAAAAACCTAAAAAGAAATTCAAATTTACAAAAAAAAGACCAGACTTAGTGGTCTGACAGAGACTGGAGGAACCACCAAGAGTATGTCCTCCGGACACCCTGCTAACTCAGAACTGAAGCCACTCCTGAAGTCAATCATTCAGCCAAAGATTCAAAAAAAAAAACCAAACCCATTGCTGTCGAGTCAGTTCTGACTCAGGAGAACTGACCCATATAGTTTCTAAGGAGCACCTAGTGGATTTGAACTGCCGACCTTTTAGTTAGCAGCCATAGCACTTAACCACTACATCACCAGGGTTTGGGCCTATAAAACAAACAATAACACGCATGAGGAATGTAATCCTTAGTTCAATCAAGTGTAGGAGACCAAACGGGCAAGACCTGCCCAAAAGCAGGAAGGGCCAAGAAAAGCTGAATGGCCACAGAGAACCTGAGGTAGAAAGGGAAAGGGGGGAAGTGCTGACACATTGTGGGGATCGCAACCAATGTCTCAAAACAATTTGTGTATAAATTTTTGAGTGAGAAACTAATTTGCTCTGTAAACTTTCACCTAAAGCACATGCTCAAAAAAGTTAAAAGAAAAAGAAAAGCTAAAGGGAATACCACTCAGTCATGAAAAATAATTAACTAAATATAGTAGTATGTGCGGATTTGAAAAACAACATTGTTAGTTGCTGTCAAGCCGACTCTGACTCATGGTGACTCCATGTACAACAGAAAGAAACATTGCCTGGTCCTGCACCATCTTCACTATAGCTGGTATGCTCAAGTCTGTTGTTGCAACCACTGTATATTTTTAGTGCCTTTCAACCTAAGGGTCTCATCTTGCAGCAGTGTATCAGGCAATATTCTGTTGTGATCCATAGGGTTTTCACTGGCTAATTTTCAGAAGTAGATCTATAGGCCTTTCTTTCCAGTAGGTCTTAGTCTGAAAGCTCCACTGAAACCTGTCCACTGTGGGTGACCCTGCTGGTATTTAAAGTACTAGCGGCATAGCAGCATCATAGCAACATGGAAGCCACCACAGTATGACACGCTGACACACAGGTGGTAGGAAAAACAGAGCTGGGTGAAAAAGTAAGAGACAGAATGAGATTCATAGAAATTAAATACATTTGTATAAAGTAACGAGCTATGAGTCGGAATCGACTTGACGGTAATGGGTTTGGTTGTTTTTGGTAGCTGAGTGGTTAAGAGCTTGGCTGCTAACCAAAAGGTCGGCAGTTCGAATCTACCATCCACTCCTTGGAAATATAAATTAAAGCAACACACGCTGTTCTTTCACAAACACACTTATATATTTAAGGATGTATGTCAAATGCTTTAGAGTGGGTACCTGTTGGAGGGGAGGGGAGAGGAGGGGAGAAATTTCTAGGAATGAAGGAATGAAAAAATCTCAAGAGATCCCCATCTGATAAGAGTGTGCTGTGAATCGAGGTATGAGATTTCTCAATTCTCTGAGCTCGGAGTATTTTTGAAAATAAATCTGTAAACATAATTTTTCTTTGTCTTTAAATCTTCTGTGGAAAAATGGAAGTACTTAAGAGGAAGAGAAATAATATTTACTCAGCCAGGGACTGTGATAGGTGCAACAATTGCATTCTTTTCTGTAAATTACCGTGAATGTTAGGGTAAGGCTCTGTGTTGGATGTTTTGGGCATCTTGACATTTTTCTGGCAATGCAAAGACTTGACAAGGTTTGGGAACTGGGAATTGGTTATATAAATAGTAGCTATTATTAAGTACTTTAATTTGGTGGCTCCTTGGCACAGGACACTGTTGTCCGTGCTATTTGAATAAAAGTGTGAACAGGTCTGCCTGCCTTCCACTTCAGCTTTTGGCAGGCAGTGACTTTGGCATGAGGACAGCGTGTGGTGTAGTGTGCACAAGATTTGAGTTTTATGCAACAAGGACATCTAAAAAAAAGCAGTTGGGAAGGGACAGATACTTGAAGAGCCATCCATTAATTATGCTGACATTTCAGAAGTCCCCCAAGTTTCTTATATTTTGGCTGTTTCCTGCTTTCAGTCCCTGGGAAGTAAATTGAGAAGTGAATGTTAATCTCTCATAATAACTTTTTTTTTTTTTAAATTGGCAAAAAAAAGTTTAAGTGAGCTCTTTCAGCCTTGAAAACAAGTTTTGATTTGTATAGGCTGAGATCAGTGCCTACTTCATTCAAACTCTTTTCATCCAATCTTCATTATATCCATGTATCTCACAGACACCCATCTTCTGGTCTTGCTGAATTATCATTCCAGCCAAAAATGTGGGTGAGAACTGCCATTTCCAGTGACTGACAAAAGAAATCGCATTTGTCCTTTTGCCTTGCGCAGTGATAAGCTAGTGGCCCAGCTGCTACCAGTCATTTGCATGCATAGTGGACCATTTCATTAAGAATTTCATTAAGGTGGTAATGTTTAATGTTTCCTGGGAAAAATGAGTTTCTGGCTTGTTCAATTATATAATTAAAGTCAGAGAATTAGGGGAGATTGCAAACTGCTTGCATAATGTGGGCAAGTAGAATGATAAAACTTGTAAATAAGTTCAAAAGCATTGAGCTCTGTGTGAATCCTGATGCTGAGTCAGATAAGGAGGGTGAACATGTGGAAAATGTGGGTGGAAAATTCACTATTTAACCCTGGTTGTCTACTGGTTAAGCTCCTTTCTCCTGGGGCCGTCTCAGAGATATGGATGGTCTGCCTTCCAGGACAGAGTCAGAGATGGCCAGGTTCTAGAAAGGAAACTTTTTCTTCCAGGAAACTGAGAAAACATTAGCGTAGGTTTACAAGATTGCTTAACCAGTGGTCAGGTGCTCTAAAAGTGTCTTTCTTTCCTTGCCTCTGAGGTGACACCATCCTTACCCTCATCTTGTATTTCTTCTATTGTACAAAACAGGAAGTTCCACCTTTTGAAAGAACTGAGAAGGCTGTTTCCACCCTTCCTTACTATTTGTTTATTCACTTTTACTAAGGAAGGAAAAGTGATTTAATGGTTTAGTGTGAGGGAGCTAACTTTCTTGAAGGACTGGGGAGATGGAAAAAGTTAATTTCCAGTAATACATATGATTTATATGTGAATATTGAACATTCCTGTTATTTAAAAATATTGCCTAAGCCAGTTGAGTCCACAGCAATTCCAGCCCTTATCTTTCTTATCTTTTTCTCCGCTATTCTTCCAACTGTTAAAGGAATCCCTTTTACTTTATCATGCAGAGCAATTAGATCTTCTCTAACTTCTACTTCCAAACTTAGCTCTGAGCTTTCCTTGCATAACCAAAGACTAAGAAACATGCTCTTTGTCCCTTCCCCACCATCCCTGAAAGGGGTTGTGCTAGGATAATGGGTTGGTACAGTCTGTGTGAATTTGACCCATGTAGATGTGATCTTAAAGCTTGTTGGTATGGCTGGGAACTAGGAAACATAATATATGCAGAGAAGGAACAAAGGAAACGGGTTGTGTGCTTTTCTCTGATCTTCTGGTAACCTTTAAAAGCCAAATACCAGTGCTCACATTTTGCAAAATATATGGGTTCACTTGTTCCAGGATCCCACTTTAAATAGAGCACTTTAGGGTCCTGGAATAACATTAAAAGGAAATAGGTTGATTTGAATTTCTGTGTCTTGGAATTTTCTGAACTTTTGATGTTTGGGACATGTCATAGGAGCCAAAACTAAGAGGGTCTCAAGCCCAGCTTAAAGGGTCAGTCGCATCAGTTCAAGTCCTGGCTCCCCACTACTTAGCTGTACTTTACTATGGTCCCTCGTGTGTAAATATGGAAATGATGTTCCCACCTCCTACGGCTCTTGAGAGGATTAAATGAGGTGATGTATGAAAAGCACATAGTCAAGCAACTGTTATTTCAACAAATTACTTCATATGATTATAAGACAGAGGTTCCCAGCTGCGGAAAATTTCACTCCTCAAGCAGCTTGCTTGGCATGCCTGTAGTTTTACATTGAAATCCTGGTTGCTTTACTTGGCATGCCCTGTAACTTTACATTAAAATGGTAATTCCCCTCTCCTTAACTGCTGCCCCCAAACTAGAGGAAATGGGCAGAAACTGGTTTAGGTGCCATGTTGACCTTTAGGATAACCTTTTAGACCTCATACACAGTAACTTCTCAGCCTGGGGAGGAGAGTTTAACCACCATTTTCTGAACATACGATGCATAAAACTATATGTAAACCCCATTGAACCTGTGTAGCATGATTAACAATGTTGCTGATGTAACTTGTATGAACTTCCTACTTGTAAACCGTTAAAAGTAACCTTTCGCCTTGCCCTCGCTTAGTAGTCTTGGTGGTAGCAGCCTCGACCATTTCCTTTCCTTGTGCAACAAAATAAAGGTGCCTTTCTACTCTCCTACCTCAGTCTCTCGTTTATTGGCTGAGACTTTTCATGTCTTGGAGAACCTGGGGTTTCCACCCAGCAACATTTCATTCTAAACAAGGCTTACCAAAAAAGACAAAATAGTCTCTTCCCACTGTACCATTGCTCAGTGCCCTTCTGGTTTCAGCCTCTTCCCATTACCAGACCAACTAGGGACTTTAACTGGAAGGAGCTGGCCTGCTACTGGGACCCTGGCCTCTAATGCAGAGGTGTTTATCTTCCCCAGTGTGTTTTTTGTGAGCTTTGGCTTTTGGGTTGATGCACAAGGGGTATTGTTGGAGCCTCCCTCATCCACCATTGTTGTTAGGTGCCACTGAGTTGATTTTTGACTCATAGCAACCCTATGTTACAGAGCAGCACTGTCTTATAGAGTTTTCCAGGCTGTAATCTTTACGGGAGTACACTGCCAAGTCTTTCTCCTGTGGACTACTTGGTAGGTTCTAACCACCGACCTTTAGGTTAGCAGCCAAGCACTTAACTGTTGCACCACCAGGGCTCAAAAAAAAAAAAAAAAAAGAAAAGAAAAAGAAAAAACCAGTTGTGGTGGGGTCGATTCTGACTAATGGCAGCCCCATGTGTGTCAGAATAGAACTATGCTCCATAGGGTTTTTAGTGGCTCCATAGTGGATGATGTTTTGGAAGTAGAATGCCAGGCCTTTTTTCCAAGGCACCTCTGAGTGTACTTGAACCACCAAGCTTTTGGTTAGCAGCTGAATGCTTAGCTATTTGCGCCCCCCAGAGACTCTATTGGAGGATCAAACACATACGTTGAGTAGATTCTGCATATATCCCAGGGGAAAAACGAGAGACAGGGCACGCATGTATCACCAATAATGTGCTAAAATATATAAGCATGAGCAGAATGACAGAGGCTGTAACTACTTCATTAAAGTAGCTGTTTCAATTCAGTTACTTGCTTCTGGAAGTTCATGGAAAGAATTAGTAACCAGAACAGAATAACTTTGATTCCATGTAAAGACTTCAAGATAAGATAAACTTGGATTCTTTGTCATCTTCCTCTCTAAAATCCAATCTTTTACTTGAGGGTTAAGGATATTTAACTGATACTTTGATGATAATATCAAAAGTAGATACTCAAAGAGATAGAGATAATACTTTCACTTCTTTTTCTTGTAATACTTAAGTTGCAGTTATTAACTGAATCTAGATGATTGCTGGGCCAGTACTAAAGTATTTTAAAGTGAACCCAATGTCAAAAGAAACTGAGTCAGTAATAAAATTAATCTATTAAGTGAGGTTTATTCAGACAGAAGATTTGTGAACCGGGTAGCACAAAACCACATGTGGAAAGGTACTCTGGCAAGTATCAGCAGTGACTGGCTTTTTTTTGAGAAAACTTGGAACCAGAGAAGCTTATTTCTCATTGGCTTATATAATTTACTGTTGAAATGCTGGGACGTGTCAACTTGACAGCACCTAACAACAACCATGACATTTGACTGCGGAAAGGTATTAGACTGTGTGGATCATAACAAATTATGGATAACATTGTGAAGAATGGGAATTCCAGAGCATTTAATAGTGCTTATGTGGAACCTGTACATAGACCAAGAGGCAGTTATTCAAAAAGAACAAGAGGATACTGTGTGATTTAAAATCAGGAAAGGTGTGTGTCACGGTTGTATCCTTTCACCATACTTATTCAATCTATATGCTGAGCAAATAGTTTGAGAAAATGGACTATGCAAAGAAGAACAAAGCATCAGGATTGGAGGAAGACTCATTAACAGCCTTTGATATGCAGATGACACAACTTTGCTTGCTGAAAGTGAAGAGAACTTGAAGCACTTACTGATGGAGATCAAAGACTACAGTCTTCACTGTGGACTACACCTCAATATAAAAAAAATAAAAATCCTCACAACTGGACCAATAAGCAACATCATAAAAGACAGAGAAAGACTGAAGTTGTCAAGGATTTCATTTTACTTGGATCCACAATCAACGCCCATGGAAGCAGCAGTCAAGAAATCAAACAACGTATTGCGTTAGGTAAATTGCTGCAAAAAATCTCTTTAAAGTGTTAAAAAGCAACCTTGAGGAGTAAAGTGCTCCTGACCCAAGCTATGGTATTTTCAATTGCCTCATATGCATGCAAAAGCTGGACAATGTATGGGGAAGATTGAAGAAGAATTGATGCTTTTGAATTATGGTGTTGGCGAAGAATGTTGAATATACCACGGACTGCCAGAAGAACCAATAAATCTGTCTGGGAAGATTTACAGCCAGAATGCTCCTTAGAAGCGAGGATGGCAAGACTTTGTCTCACCTACTTTGGACATGTTATCAGGAGGGACCAGTTCTTGGAGAAGGACATCATGCTTGGTAAAGTAGAGGCTTCAGTGAAAAAGAGGAAGACTCTCCACAAAATGGCTTGACATGGTGGCTACAACAATCGGCTCGAACATAGCAACGATTGTGAAGATGGCACAGGAATGAACAGTGCTTCGTTCTGTTGTATGTAGGGTCACTGTGAGTCAGAACCTACTTGATAGCACCTAACAAAACGAAAACAACATTGAAATGCTGTCAGGATTTCATTGAGCAACCAGGGTGGAAGTGCTGTCAGAATTCATTGGTCAATAAGGGTGACCTGATTTACAGGAAAGCCAGGCTTAAGTTTCCATAAAGACAAGTCTTGAGCATTGTCCACTAGACTGCTGATGACATTTTGTCAAACACATGCCTCCATTTTTATTTCATTTAACACCAATAAGGGCTGTTAACTAATTGGATGGAAAAGTTAGTGATTCAATCAATTAAAGGAATGATTAACATTTTAAACTGAATAGGAAAAAAAATATTCTCATGAACAATGCTGAAATCCAGCACTGAAACTTTACCGAGGCTGAGAATATTTATTTGAAACTGTGCCCCATTACATACTGACATTGACTTGGTAGATTCTGTGATACAGTGTGTTCATGTTCTCTCTACACTGTGGCTTTTGGCTACTGTAAAGTGCTCTTTCTTTGCAGAACCTAACAGAGTATAGGGAACCAAGTTGTTTGTGAACTTGTTGCATTCTCAGCCCTTCCTGAAACTATGGCGATAAAAATTTCTTAAAGCCTTGTAAACTCCCATCCCAGTCATGCATTCTATCACATTGCCACTTGTTAGGCCTCACATGACAATTAACCATGAATATGCGAGGATATGAAGAAATAGGGTAGCCCTTCATTGTTTCAGGCTGTGGAAATAAATAAAAAAAACAAATTCTTACATTCCTAGTTCTGTTTCTTTCAAGGGGTGAGTGTTGGAGTTCAGGTTTATAGACTTCTACTTTGTGTGTAGCATTGGGATGACTACTGCTTGTATAATAATTCAAGTACCAGATGAAGCAGCAACAGACAAGGATGATGGCAGAGAAAACGGAGAAGAAGCAATGAATTGGAAAGACTGAGAGAAGAAGTGACAGGATTTGATGTTCTTCTTTATTGGTGTAATTTATTAGAGTCCCATAATTATACTTTTGAAGAGCTGATGTAGGTGTTATCAATAGCATACAGTTTAAAATTGGATTAACTGAAGTTGTTAGCTCTTAACAGTGGGCTGATAAGTGCATTATTATAGAATTAAAAACACAAAGAATATTTTTCAAAAGAACTGACACTGAAATAGAAGCCTACATAACAACACATTGGCAAGTCCAGGCCAGCATAATATTTTTACTGTTTGATACAACTATTGACATGGTAGAGAAAGTAGAGAGACTTCGTAACACCCAGAGTCAGAGACATAGGAGGTTAATATTGGAAAGTCCTTTGAGACCATCTTCCAGATCAGGGGTTGGCCAACTTTTTCTATAAAATGACAAGTAGTAAATATTTTAGGCTTTGTGGGCCATATGGTCTTTGTTCCAACTATTCAACTCTGCCCTTGTAGTGCAAAAGCAGCCATAGATGATTTGTAAATGAATGGGCATGGCTGTGTTCCAATAAAGCTTTATTTACAAAAATGGGCAGAACGATGGGTTTAACCCGTAGACTATAGTTTGCTGACCTCTGCTCTAGATAAATTTCTTCATAAACTAAGTCAAATCAATGTATTTAAAGTACTTAGCATGGTGCCTAGCACATAGTGCATATTCAACAAATGGTAACTATTTTTATTATTTGGAGAGTTTCTGCCTAAGTAATGATTCAAGGGAGAAGTGAACTTATAAAAACATCACCAACAATGACAACAATGATAGTATGCCTGTTTGTTTGTGTTAATATATATATGTGTGTGTGTATACATATATATATACATACACACACACACACATGCATATATTTGATTTGGAGGCACTCCTCTGCTAGGAGAGATTTGGAGCTTTTCCCTGTTTTTTTTTTTTTTTTTTAATACAAACTGTAATATGCTGATCTTAATACTGGTGTTCAAAATTTAGTCATCTCATTTGGTTCGTTAACTATTCCAATTCCATGTTCTAAATCCACAGGATATATCCCTGGAATCCTGGGGAAGCTTTTGAAATATCTGTATTTTAGAATAGGACCTTTTCCCCATCTTCTCTCCTTTCTTTTCTTCCTACCTCAAGCCAAGTTAAAATGTAGACTCTGGGGTGTAGTATATCATTTTGAGAGACAATGAATGTCACCAAAGTGACTACAAAATTATAGGACCATCTCTGACTGTCTCTTTGCAGTTAACGTAGTGAAATCGTATAGTTAATATTTGTAAAGAGCAATGGGGATGAAAAGCAATATCTGAGTGCTAAATGTTATTACTAAGAAAAGGAGAAGCAGAATAATTCTTTTTATATGTGTCCTTAGCTACCCCATCCTAAACCTTCCATGAGCACGGAATTTCATAAGTTTAACAGCTCTTTTAATAATGTTCAATCAAATATGAAATTAAGAAAACGAGGCTCACTGACTGCTCCCACTCTGCCTAAGCTGGGTTTTAGGCAGAGTATGGATACTATTTCCCAGTTCCCATGAAGCAGGCTGAGCAAATAGTGAGAGAATTCCTTCAGTTCCGGCCAAGTGGTGAGGATGAGCAAGGCGCTGCTGAGGAAAATTGATAGGCAGTGAGTAAAGTAGGTGTGAATAAGATAAAGCTTTGGTGGGAATCTGTTTTTTATTGCAGGCATGTTCTAAATTTTTGGAAGCACTGGGAACTTTCCAGAGAAAAACAAGATCTCCTTTCTCAATCCCCTTTGGATTTTAAGGAAATCTAACAACCTGTCTTTGGACCAAGCCATAATCTCAGATGCTGAGTAGTTCTAACATCTAGAACTTGTCAAGGCCAAAGACAGCAGATGGACTGATATAGTCTTCACATCCAGGGTGTAGAAGTGGTAAAGTTATTTCAAAGTCAAGTTTTCAGCTGGGTACCACAGGCTGCTTGTGTCATTTTTATGCCCATACAGAAATAAATGCTTTTCCAGCTGATCTATACAGAGCAATCCTACAGTCATTTTAATTATGCACAACACACTGAGGTCGGCTTTGCTGATCACAATTGCCACTCCATTCTGCCTTCTTCTGTGACTTCAATACCTCCTCCTAAGTCCAGCTCTGATTTACTGATTTACTATATGGGTCCTGCTAATAGTGTAGCCTCCAGTGATACGGCTAGAGTTCTTGGATACATGGCAAGAAGAGCTTGGAGACATACAGTGGGAAAGGCAGAGGCAATTGAGAAGAGAAATGCAAGGTTAGATCCAGGCCTTGGCTCTTGTGACCCTACACTTCTGTTTCTGTGAAAGCCATTAGAAAATAGTTGCAATATATTGGTGATACTGGGGATGCCATGCATTCATTGGAAAACCTATTTGTTGAGAGCTTGCTATGTGCAGTGCTCTGTTTTATGGCACAGCAGATATGATTAGAGCAGATTTTAGGAAACCAAATCTATAAAACAGACTATTATCAATATGCTAAGAAGAGAGAAAAATTGGTCAATGTTTTACCATTCCAGGAGGTAGCATATGATCAGGAACCGATGGTATTGAAAGAAGAAGTCCAAGCTGCACTGAAGGCATTGGTGGAAAACAAGGTTCCAGGAATTGATGCAATACCAATTGAGATGTTTCAACAAACAGATGCAGTGCTGGAAGTGCTCACTCCTCTACGTCAAGAAATTTGGAAGATACTACCTGGCCAACCGACTGGAAGAAATCCATATTTATGCCTATTCCCAAGAAAGGTGATCCAACCCAATGTAGAAATTATTGAACAATATTGTTAATATCACACACAAGTAAAATTTTGCTGAAGATCATTCAAAAGTGGCTGCAGCAGTATATCAACAAAGAACTGCCAGAAAATTGTGCTCATGAGGAACCTGTACATAGATCAAGAGGCAGTCATTCGAATAGAACAAGGGGATACTGCATGGTTTAAAGTCAGGAAAGGTGTGCATTGGGGTTGTATCCTTTCACTATACTTATTCAATCTGTATGCTGAGCAAATAATTTGAGAAGCTGGACTATATGAAGAAGAACGCGGCATCAGGATTGGAGGAAGACTCGTTAACAACCTGCATTATGCAGATGACACACCGTTGCTTGCTGAAAGTGAAGAGGACTTGAAGCACTTACTGAAAGATCAAAGACCACAGGCTTCATTATGAATTACACCTCAACATAAAGAAAACAAAAATTCTAACAACTGGACCGATGAGCAACATCATGATAAATGGAGAAAAGATTGAAGTTGTCGACGATTTCATTTTCTAGGATCCACAATTAACACCCATGGAAGTGACGGTCAAGAAATCAAATGACACCTTGCACTGGGAAAATTTGCTGCAAAAGACCTCTTTAAAGTATTGAAAAGCAAAGATGTCACCTTGAAGACCAAGGTGCGCCTAACCCGAGCCATGGTGTTTTCAATCGCCTGATATGCATGCGAAACCTGGACGATGAATAAGGAAGACTGAAGGAGAATTGACGCCTTTAAATTGTGGTATTGGTGAAGAATATTGAATATACCATGGACTGCCAAAAGAATGAACAAATCTGTCTTGAAAGAAGTTCAGCCAGAGTGCTCCTTAGAAGCAAGGTTGGCGAGACTAGGTCTCACATGCTTTGGACACGTTATGAGGAGGAATCAGTTCCTGGAGAAGAACATCATGCTTGGTAAAGTATAGGGTCATAGAAAAAGAGAAAGACCTTCAATGAGATGGATCGACACAGCGGCTATAACAATGGGCTCAAGCATAACAATGATTGTGAGGATGGAGCAGGACCGGGCAGTGTTTCGTTTCGTTGTACATAGAGTGGCTATGAGGTGCAACCGACTGGACAGCACCTAACAATAACAATAATAAGAGGGAAAGTGCCAATGTTTATACCACCATAGGATTCTTCTTTACTTTACAAAGAATCTTAGTTCGTCATTCCCTATCTGTGGCTACTAGAACACCCGGGGCAGTAGGTTGTTGTAAGAAGTCCACAAATCCATCTGTGCCCCAAGAATAAGTAATATGTCTTATAAATAAATGCACAATGATTTAAAAAACATTTTTATATAATATTATGAATAAAGTAAAATAATCCGTTCAGAAGTATTACTGAATTCAGTTGTTTTTTAGTATGTTTTTTCAATTGATCGATTACTAAAGTATTTCTTTATTGCCATCATATAGTAATTCACATAATAATTTTATGGTAAAATGCATCCTCATACTTTATTTTTATTATTTAAACATTTTAAAGTGATTTAGAAATAGGAACAAATTATTATCAATATGTATTTATATATTTAGCCACATATTTACTGTTTCCAGGGCATTTCATTCCTATGTGTAGATCACGACTTCATTTTCCCTCTATTTGATGGATTTCATTTAACGTTTCTTATAGTGTGTGACTGTGGGTGATGAATTCTTTCAGCTTTTTTACATCTAGAAAAGTATTTAGCCTTCCTTTTGAAAAGTATTTTCACTGGGTATAGAATTCTAGGTTGGCTCTTTTTTCTTTTAGTACTTTAAAGATGTTCCACTGTTTTCTGGCTTTCTGTCTGCTGTCATTCTTATCGTTTTTTGTTTGTATTTAATGTGTCTTTTTTTTCTTGGGCTGCTTTTAAGATTTTCTCTTTATCACTGATTTTAGCAATTTAATTACGGTGTGTCTTGATTTTCTTATGTGTGAGGTTCATTGTTTTTCTTGGATCTTCGGGTTTATTGTTTTTATCAAATTTGGAAAATATTTGGTCATTATTTTTTCACATTTTTTTTTCTGACCCTCCCTCTTCTTCTGGGATTTCAATGACATATACATATATATATATATCTTCTCCCCTCACCCTATAGTAGCATACTGTAGATACTGTCGTATACTTTGCTTTCATATTTAGAGGTTATCTTGGATATTTTCCCACATAAAGATTCTTCATTCTTTTTTATTTTTTCATTGTGGTGAAAATATATATAACATGCGTCATCTCAACAATTTCTACATGTATAATTCAGTGACACTGATTACATTCTTTCAGTGGTACACCCGTTCTTGCTATTATTTTCTACATCATTCTACCACCATTAACATAACATAAACCTAATGCTCCTAAACAATGACTCCCCCTTCCCTCTTCCTCCCACCCCTAGTAACCACTAATAATCTTTGGTTTCTATATATTTGCTTATTTCAGATAAGTGAGATCATATGGTATTTGTCCTTTCACGACTGACTTATTTGGCTCAGCATGATGTTTTCAGGGTTTATCCATGTTGTGGCATACATCAGGACTTCATTTCTCTTTATGGCTTAGTAGTATCCCATGTGTGTATATACACATTTTGTTTATATCTATTTGTTGATGACTATTTTGGTTGTTTCTACCTTTCGGCTATTGGGTAAAGTGCTGCAATTGATTCTTTTAAACGACTCCACAGTATTTCTTTTGTGGATGTACTATAATTTAATTAAGTTCCTGGATTTAAGTTACTCTCTTTTTGTTTTTTTAAAGAGAATTCTTTTCAAGTCCATATGTGAATTTGAACTTTAATAACAGTAGAAGCCTCAGTTTCAGTAGTTTTCAATCCCTTTCCCCCATGAGTTCTAGGGAGGCTGCCAAATGCCTGTGCTCTCCCCATATTAGTTCATGGTTCATTTCTTGGTATCACAGAATGGAGCATGTCTTAGGCTGGGACAAACGGTGAGCAAGCATGTGCTAGGAAGGTTTAGGAAGCCAAGAAGCCTGGATTACTTCTTTCAAGTAGCATGAAGCAAGTGTGTGGAACTCTGCCAGTTCTGTCTCTATTCCCCTCAACATCCCCATATTCACCGGGAAATTTATGCATCTTGTGTGAGAAACCACAAGTTCTCAGTGTGATGACTCTTGAGAGAATGAAGGTAAACCCTAGAGAGAATCAGAGATGTCGGACTGAGAAAGAGAACAGAATGTGTGTTGGTGCCATTGAATCCCCAGTTCCAGTCCCTGACGCTCTTTGAGTTGGTTTGTCATGTTTTCTTGAATTTTTGAGCTATTCCAGTATTTATTTTTTGCTGAAGCTAATGTGATTTAGTTTTCTCTGTGTTTTTTAGGGTGATCTCAGAAACAAGAAATCCATCTCAAAAGGACCTAAGCAATAGAGGACTAATTCACTCACATAACAAGAAGCCCAGAGATGAGGCAGTTCTTGGCTTGGTTAATTTAGTCACTCAGTGCTGCCATCAAGGAGCCAGGTTTATGTCTTTTTACTTTGCTATCTGTTCTAGTTACTATTGCTGCCTAAACAAACAACCCCAAAACCTGGTGGTGTATAAGTCCATTATTATGCTCATGAACTCTGTGGGTCAGGAATTCAGTCAGGGCACAGCAGGGATAGTTTATTTCTGCTCCATGTTTCTAGGACTTCAGCTGGTATGCCTTGAACAATGAAAGGTGACTCAAATGGCTGGGAACTGGGCAGCTAGGGCTGGTAGAGTCACTTCCAAGGAGACTCCTTCATTCACATGTCTAGAACCTTGGCAGGCTAGAGGGTTGGGCTTAGCTGGGATTGTCATCCAGGACACATATACTTGGCTTCTCCAGCCTGGTGGCCTGAGGGTAGTCAGACTTCTTGCATGGCAAATGGCTTTCCTTAGAATGAGCATCCCAAGAGTGAGTGTTCCAAGAGAACCAGGCAGAAGTTGCATGGCCTTTTATGACCTGGTGCCACTTCTGCCACATTCGTTGGTGGAAATAGTGAAAAACTCACCCAGATACAAGGAGAGGAGACATAGATCCCACTTCTTGATGGGAGAAGCGTCAAAGAATTTGCAGCCACTTAGAAAGCTTACCACTCCATGCTCAGCATGTGCACTAGTTCCTCTCCTGCCTGTAAGGGAGCTATAGCAGCCCTGTCCAACACATCCTCACACACCAATGTCCAGATGTAGAAAAAGAGATTAGTTTTCCCTTGTGTTTCTTTTGTTGTTGTTAGCTGCTGTTGAGTTGGCCCGTGACTTGCGGGAACCCTATGTACAACAGAACAAAACGTTGCCTGGTCTTGCACCATCCCCATGATTGGTAGGGGATTGGACTGTTATGATCCAAAGAGTTTTTCGTTGGCCAATTTCTTGGAAGCAAATTGCTAGGCCTTTCTTCCTAGTCCTTCTCAGTCTGGAAGCTCCAGTGAAACCTGTTCAAAAGCATAGCAACATACAAGCTTCCACTAACAGATGGGTGGTGGCTGCACTTGAAGTTCATTGGCTGGGAATTGAACCCAGGTCTCCCACATGAAAGGCAAGAATTCTGCCATTGAACCACCACTGCCCCATATCTCTTGGGTAAGGGCTAATAAAACATTTCCTTGAAGCTCTACCAGCAAGTTTCTCCTAAAATCTCACTAGCCAGAATTAGATCATACGTCCTTTCCCAAGTCAGTCATTAGCAAAAAGAATGTAATTAACCTTGCTTGCCTTAGCCTAATCGAGATCCACCTCACTTGGGCTGAAGATAGGAAGGCTTTCCTTGAGTATAAGGTATCACCCACTACTGTTGAGTTGATTCTGTCTCATAAGGTATCATGGAGGTGGGCAAACACTTTCCAAAACTAGGCTCTGTGCCCATGGAAGAACTTTGAGAGAGAATGGATTTGGGTAGTTGATCAAACAGTGTCTGCATACATATTCTATAAAAAGAGCCTGGTTTAATTAGGAAGGGTTGAAGAAAGAAGATAAATATGACTTTCACTGTGTCCATAACCTGAAACCCTAAACAAGGCCACAATTTGAATTCTTTCGCATTCTCACACTTTCTTTCCGTTTCTCACTCTTGTGTTCGGTCCTTCCGTTGCCTCTCTGCAGAGACACATTACAATTTTTACAACCAAGAGCAAATGATTCCGTTCTTGGGAAATTAGATAATGGTACAAACAGCATGTTCTTAAAGCAAATGTGACCGTTACAATAGGGATTCAGCCCCCAGATGGAGTCATCAGAACCCAATGTGACAGCTACGATATATCCTTGATTCCTCATAATAAGCATAACAGCCTCTGAGACTATCTCAACACAAACTAGGTTATGAATGATTGATGAATAAATGGATGAGGGATGTACAGATAGCCACATGCCAGTTCTTCTAAGAGCCATAATCTCCCATCTAACATGCTCTTATCACTGAGCTCACAGAGGGAGGCCTGTTCTTTATGGAATAAAGTCAGGGGCTGGGATGTTCTCCATGACTCACATTAATAGAGCCCCACAGGAAAACAGGACATATCGACACTGGGGTGATGACATGATAGTTGTTAGAAGTATGCATATGTCTTCCTCTGTGTGTGTGTGTCAGTTTGTGTCTGTGTCTCTGTGTGAGTCTGTGTATGTATGTCTCTCTGTGTGTTGCTGTGTGTGTATATGTCCCTGTGTGTATCTTTTTGTATGTGTGTATGTGTCTACGTGTGTGCATCTATTTGTGTCTCTCTGTCTCTTTTTTTGTGTATCTTTATGAGTGTATGTTTCTATATGTCTCTGTGTGTGTCTCTCTGTGTGTTGGTATATCCCTCTGTGTGCAGATGTCTCTTTCTGTATGCAGATTTCTCTTTGTGCATGTTTTTGTCCCTGCATGCAGATTTCTCTTTGTGCATGTGTGTGTCCCTGCCTGCATGTGGCATGTATGTGTGTGTGGACAGCTCAAGTGGAGAACAGTAATCTGGGAAAGAGGAGGTCAGAGCTTTCTGGAAGACGTAGATGAATATGAGGCGGTGCGGTTCACGCTAAGGGTATGGAGTGGCAGCTAGGTAACCTGGGTTCTTAACCCAGTTTTTCCTTTAAGTCACTGGCTGATTTTTCTGTGATTCCTTTTAACTCCCTGGACCTTAGTTCTCTTGAAGATAATACTACTTGCTTAACCTAGCTCACAGGGATTTTCTGAGAATGAAATAGTAATGTGATTTAGAATGCTTTTGAAAAAGTTAAAACCACTATAAAAAGAAAGGCATTAAATAGATTAACATTTGACTTGATTCAGGGAAGACCTCTGTGTTCAAGGTATAAATGGAAAGGGGACCTTGATTCAGATCAAAATTGTTGGTTGATAAATCTGGAAAGTTGAGCCAAATATAAAGCCACAAGGGAGGAAGGAAGAAAATCAGCTTCATGTTCAAGAAGAGCATCGTGGTTTAAATCAACAAAGACAAAGAAGGTTCATTTTGGTTGCCAGTGCTGATCAGTTGGTGGTGGCTGCCTGGAACAGGACGTGGACAAGCCTTCGGAGGCGACATCCTGGCAAGAGTGATAAGATCACTAGTGGTGCCTGCCAGGGATATGAGGAAGGGGGACTTACAACATGCCAACCACAGACTTATCATTCCTCTCAGAGTAGGGGGACAATATCAGACTTAGAGTCTGAAGACTTGGCTGGTGTCTTCCAAGTTGCTGAATATAAAATGTTTGTAAGTTTTGAAACTCTTTAGCTTCTCACCTTTCACGCCACCTTGCTGACTCTTCCCCAGGAGCTTAATGACAATCCAATTTTTTATTTTTAATTCTGGTAAATAGATACGTAACAAAACATTTGCCATTTCAACATTCTTCACATGTACAGTTCAGTGTTATTAACTTATGTTTATGATGTTGTTCAACCATCACCCTTATCCATTCCCAAATTTTTCCATCATGACAATCCAATTTAATTTTATTTTCTGTTATATGAATGCATGAGTAACATCATGTCCACTCATGCATATATTTATGCAAAATAGTATACAGACAGGACCTTTTTGGAAGAGGGAAAAAGATGATTTAGATTTTCACCAAAGCTGAGAAGGATCTTCCATTTTTAGGCATTTTAACATAACCTCTCTTTGGCTGGGTTTTGTCACAAGTTTTAAAAGAATTCTATAATTTCTCACGTATTCCCTAGAGTCCAACTGTGCTCTTAAGAAAATTAGACAGATGGTGTCAGATAAACCCCATAACACTTCCTTTTTCATACCCTGGTTGTTAAATATTTTCTCATCTTCCCAGTCATTACTTCTGGAAGCTTCATAGGTCTCCCCACAATAGCTTCATGACTCAGCACATGTTGCTGTGACAATTTTCTTTTCTAATGCTCTTTCACCTAGCCCTTTTGACTTGAGTGTATAAATTACTTCTCTCTTTATCTGAATGAATAATCGGTGTCATGCTGTATTGGTGAGCATGCGTGAGCGTGTGTGTTGGCATCAGATATCAGTCACCTCTACCATTGATTCCTTGCAAAAGTCAATAGTGAGAGAAATGCTGTTTAAATAGGGTTCATGCTCTTCTTTCTATTTTGGGGGATTAGAGGTAGAAATGTGGGCTGGATGAGAGAACGATTTGGAAGTTGAACATTGTGTGTGTGTATGGGGGGAATTACTGAATTTATTTGTTTGCTCCTTTTTTTCTTCTTACCATGATAAAAATATATATAATAAAACATTTGCTATTTCAGCATTTTTTACACGCACAATTCAGTGACATTAATAACGTTCACCATGTTTTGCAACCATTGCCACTATCAGTTTCCAAATTCGAATGTTGTTTTTCAAAAGAGCAATTGAGTATTTCATGTCATGCACTGTTCTAGGCACTGTGGATATAATGGGAACAGGCAAAGCTAATTCCTTTTCTTGCTTGATTTACTGGAAATCAGTTGCGGTCCAGTCAATTATAACTCATGATGACCTCTTGTGTGTCAGAGTAGAAATGTGCTCCATAGAGTTTTCAGTGGCTGATGTTTTGGAAGTAGATCACCAGGCCTTTCTTCCAAGGTACCTCTGGGTGGGCTTCAACTGCCAACCTTTCAGTTAGGGGCCAAGCACATTAACCATTTGCACTACTCAGGGCCTCCTGGTTCACTGGAGAGCAATACAATTTAACACACAACTGCAAACGAATGTGGCATTGGGCCATAAGCATGTATAGCAGGGGCATCTAACATAGTTGTGGCTGGAGGCAGGGGTGATGCAAGTGAAGCTTCTGGAGAAGAGTAATGTTTAAGCTTAGGCCTAAGGAATGAGGAATGCAATGCTAGGGCAAAGGGAGGTAGGAGAGAGGGCCAGAAACAACATGCATGAAGCTCTGGAGCATGGAGAGAGTTGGCACATGCAAGAGACAGAGAAACGTTTAGAGTGACTGGAGTGTGGGGTGGGAGAGGTCTAAAGATTTGGCTGCAGAAGTGGGTAGGTCACATGGCCTTGAAGAGTTCGTTAAGGACTTTAAGCTCATGTTTCTCAAACTTTAATGTGCTTACAGATCACCTGGAAGTCTTGTCATAGTGCAGATTTGAGGTCAGGAGATGTGCGGTGGGGCTTGAGATTCTGCATCTCTGACAAGCTCCCAGGTGATCATGATGCTGGTGGTCAAGGAACACATTTTGAGTAGCAAGGCTTTTGACTCTATCTTAAGGGCAATGGCTAAGCCATTGAAGGGTTTTAGGTAGGAGAATGACTGATTTGTGTGGGAGAAAGGTCCCATGATCAGCAGTGGGATGAATGGATATCAGGTGGGCAAACCTGGAAAATGGAAATCATTGAAGAGGTAGCGGCAGTAGATGGTCACGTGAGACTTGTCCGCTAAGGTAGTGGCAGTGGGCATGCGGGCACTGCCTGTGGCTTGTTCCTTAGCCCTGGCCTGGTCAACTGCCTGCAATATCTGTTTCATCCATGTCTGCCTTCTCCACTGGAGAGTGGGCCTCTTCGTGGTGGCAGTGGCGATGCTTAGGCAGTGTAGGGGGAGACAGTACAGCACAATGTTGAAGAACGTAAGGCTTGGTTCATCTCTCAGAGCCTCTATTTTCATATCTGCTATAGATGGAGCCCTGGTAGCTCAGTAGTAAGTGCTTGGCTGCTAACTGAAAGGTCGGTGGTTCGAACCCACCAGCTGTTCTGTGGGAGAAAGATATGGTGATCTGCTTCTGTAAAGATTACAGCCTTGAAAATCTTATCTGGAAGTCCTACTCTGTCCTACAAGGTCGTGAGTCGGAATCTACTCAACGGCCCACAAGAACAACATAGATGCAGAGTAACACCCACCACATTGTTGAGAGGATTAAGGGAAATAATGCACATAAAGTGCTTAGCCCTCTGCCTGACATTCATTGATTCAAAAAAAAACACATACTGAGCACTTGCTCCAATGTGCTAGGCTCTGAGCATTCAGCAATGAACAAAATAGACTTGGTTTCTGCTCTCTTGAAGCCCTTGATAAATAGCAGTAGTAGCTTCTTACCATTCTTGGTAATAACTCTTTGCTGTTGGCCCATTCATATGGTGCATGGAGACTGAGCAGGAAGCTCCAGCAGTCATTCTGTCTGGACAGTAAGCCCCAACTCCTCAGGAACAAGTTGTGGAGACGGACACTCTATTCTATACATTCAATTTAATTGATTTCTCAAACCCTGGCAGTACTTTCAGCTTAATTACCCATAAAACTGAAGCCAGGATACTTGAGGTCTAACATCATTTTCTGGCTCAGTAGTCTGTATGTGGCCACCCTGCAACATTACATTTAATGGTTTTCAAAAGCTTGGGAGGGTATGTGTGACTCATCATTAACTAGTGCCTAGATATAACTAAAAACTCTCATGTAAAATAACTTCTTTGGTTTGGAGGCTGTAGTCTTTCAAAGGAGGAATAAAGCTGCTGAGCACTTGAGTGGAAAGACAGAAGGTAAGAGAAGTATGGAGGTGGAAGGAAAAATGATCTGTGACCTTTGACAAGAAGGAGGTGGCCTAGACTCAAGAGAGCTTTGTTGAGCTCTACAACCCACTGTGTGAGATCTGGTCACAGTGACTCAGTTAGGATTCTTGGTTGTAAACAATGGAAACAAACTCTTAAGCAAATGGGAATTTAATGGAAGGCTCTGGGATTTCTCAGTACAAGGCAGGCTGGAGGCTCACGTTTGGGAAAGGACAGGAACCAAGGAGAACTCAAGAAGACTGGGCAGCAGGAACCATAACAATGGCTTCATGGCAGTAAGAGAATGCTTTGTCTACTGGTTGGTCCACCATCAACTCTTCCTTCTCTCCCTGCAGTATTTGTTCCAAATTCAAGGTCTCAGAAGGTCCAGCTGGCTGAGTATAAGTCATAGGTCTGCTCCCTGTCTGTTTTTTGAGAAGAGAGAGGAAGGCTCTGATGATTTCAGCTTTTGTGCTGGGCAGTGAGCACCTAAACTACCCTCCCACCACGACTGCACACAATGGTGTGGTGGTAAATCTCAAAAGAAAACCAGAGGGTTATTAGAATCGGGGAGTCCCCAGGTGGTGTAAATGGTTAACATGCTCAGCTGTTAATCAAAAGGGTGAAGGTTCGAGTCTACCCAGAAGCACCTGGGAAGAAAGCCCTGGTGATCTACTTTTGAAAAATCAGTCATTGAAAACCCTATGGAGCACAGTTCTATTTTGACACATGTGGAATTGCCATGAGTTGGAATTAGGATAGGGAAATGAGTGTAGGCACCCATAGCACGTAAAATGACAAAGGTGATGACGTATTAGTTAACAGTCATCTTTTTAATATTTTTCCTTTGAGGTTTGTTTAAATATAGCTTGCCTTTCTTGACTTCCCTAGGCAGCTCCGCCAACTTGAGTGTTGCCATTGCTCTTTGTATTTCTTTTATTTTCTTTTTTTATTGTACTTTAGATGAAGGTTTACAGAACAAACTAGCTTCTCATTAAACAATTAGTACACATTGTTTTATGACACTGGTTACCAACCCCAAGACATGTCAACTCTTTCCCTTCTCGATCTTGAGTTCCTATTACCAGCTTTCCTGTCCCCTCCTGCCTTTTAGTTCTTGTTCTGGTGTACCCCTTCAGTCTGGTTTTGTTTTATGGGCCTGTCTAATCTTTGACTGAAGAGTGCACCTCTCGAGTAACATCATTACTAGGCTAAAAGGGTGTCTGGAGGCCATACTTTTGGAGTTTCTCCAGTCTCTGTCAGACCAGTAAGTCTGGTCTTTTTTTGTGAGTTAGAATTTTATTCTGCATTTTCTCCAGCTCTGTCTGGGACCCTCTATTGTGATCCCTGTTAGAGCAGTCAGTAGTGGTAGCCAGGCACCATCTAGCTGTACTGGACTCAGTCTGGTGGAGGCTGTGGTAGTTGTGGTCCATTAGTCCTTTGGACTAATCTTTCCCTTGTGTCTTTAGTTTTCTTCATTCTC
>NW_004443947.1:27818224-27831261 GCF_000243295.1 Trichechus manatus latirostris | reverse complement strand
TCAGTCTGGTGGAGGCTGTGGTAGTTGTGGTCCATTAGTCCTTTGGACTAATCTTTCCCTTGTGTCTTTAGTTTTCTTCATTCTCCCTTGCTTCCGAATGCGTGAGACCAGCGGAGTATCTTAGATGGCTGCTCACAGGCTTTTAAGACCTCAGATGCTACTCACCAAAGTAGAATGTAGAACTTCTTTTTTTAAGGTATGTTATGCCAATTGAGTTAGATGTCTACCAAGACCATGGTCCCCACAGCCCTCAGCCCAGGAATTTGGTCCCTCAGGGAGTTTGAATGTGTCTGTGGAGCTTCCATGACCTTGCCTTGTAAAAGCTGTGCTGGCTTCCCCAGTATTGTTTGCTGCCTTACCCTTCACCAGATCTTTGTATTTCTTTTCATTAGCTCTTGTCACATTGTATTGTGAGTATTTGTTTATGGGGCCATTTCCCTAATAGCCTGGGAGTTCTCAGGGACAAGGATTGACCTGATTCATTTTTGTATTCTTAGAGCCTAGTGAAGTGCTTAACACTAGGAAATACTTGATAAATCACAGCTGAATGAAACAAGTATGTGTGGTATCGCACCAGAAGCACAATTGTAAGCAGCTGGGAATTTCAATAGGTATGTTCTCTGTATAGAAGAAGACATTTAAAAATAATTTTGTAGCTTGTGCATGTTTGAAACCATACTACAAAGGCATACAACCTTGAAAGCATAAAGAGTCATAGAAAGTAAAGCACAGGGGCTTATCCGCCCTGTGCATTTCAGCTTTTATTCACTGGATTTTTGAAGAATATTGTCTTAGTTTCCTCGTGCTTCTGTAACAGAAATACCACAAGTGGGTTGTTTTAAAGAACAGAATTTCATTTTCTCACAGTTCAGGAGGCTAGAGTTATGAATTCAGGGTGTGGCTCTAGGAGGAGGTCCTTCTTTGTCTATTTTTGCTTCTTAACAGTTGGCATAGAGTTCATTCAACTCATGACAATTCTACGTGTTGCAGACTAGAACTGTGTTCCACGGGGTTTTCATGGCTGTGCCTTTAGGAAGCAGATCACTAGGCTTTCTTCTGAGGCACCTCTGGGTGTGTTTAAACCTCCAACTTTTTGTTTAGTAACCTGGTGCTTAACTGTTTGTGCCACCCAGGGATTCCACATTTCTGCTTCTAATAGCTGGCAATCCTTGGAGTTGCTGGGCTTGTAGATGCATATGCCTCCGTTGTCGTCAGATAGCATCTATTGGCATGTCTCTGTGTCTAAGCTCTTCTTTATATAACTCAGAAGTGATTAGGCTTAGGATCCACCCTACACTGGTATGACCTCTGTAATTGATTGATTGCAATACATTACACTGCATTATGGAAGGTGATTAGATTACATTAGATTAGATTACATCCACAGGTATAGAGGTTAGGATTCCAGTGCATATTTTGGGGAGGCATAATTCAATCCATAACAAATGTTTTCTTTCATAGAAGCCTTCCTCACTTAGCAAATTTCTTTGCTTTGTTTAGTATTAGCCAAGTTATTTTCTCTTTAATCTGGAGGCATAGCATCCTGATCCCCAGGATACTTTCTGTTTCCATCAACCCATTGGACTTTGCTGAGATACAGCTCCATGGTTGTTAAGAAGAGACTTGAACTCTTTGGTCATCTGTAGAGCTGGTAAATTTAGCCGCAGTGACCACATGCAAATGAATTAATTCAGAGTTGACTTTTATAACTAGATAGATAATCTCATCTCTGGGTGCAGAAATCCCAGATTCTAGATTTTATTGTAAAATTAGCCCCTTTCCCCCTTTGGTGAAGCGATTGGCAAGTAATCATGGAGAATGGAGGCATTTGCAATGCAAGATTTTTGTTTTCCTGGTTTAATCTGAGCAAGCAACAGAAATTGAGTGACTGTTACAAGCAGAGAAGAAATGCATTGAAAGGGTATGGGGCAATCCCCATAATGGCCAGAAAGACTGGGGAAATGGGTAGGACTATGTAAGGGTACTCCAAAACTGAGGGGCCTGGCGTAACTAAAGGACTGGCACAGGTCTGAATCCAAACTTCCCTTTGCCCTATATGCCATTTTTTTTTTCCGTATGCTTTCAGAATACATGCACTCCCCTTCCCTCTAATGAACAACTATGTGGGTATGCTTACTGAGGACTATTTTGCTCATTAATGACATATGTCTGACAGTAACAAGTGCTGAGGTGTGAGGCGAGAGTAACGCTGGTTGGGCCATGATTCTCAGTTTGGCAGTTATGTAATGATGTGATTTGGAAGCTGTGTAATGATGTAGTCATCTTTTATTTCATGATCTGATGCGGTTATCCTCTATTTTTGCATAATGGTGATTTTTGCATAACAACTTGTTCTTTAGAACCTAAGCATGTCAACAAGTGAGGAGTGGGTGTAACTACAATTATAAATTAAAACAAAGTCCAAACATTTCAGCAGGCTACATGAAGCCTTGATGTGCGATCTTGAGATTAGCTGCCTACTTCAGAAGTCGTCTGCTTCTGGCCATAGGGGTGTTTAAAGATGTTTTCTTGTTTCTGTTGTCTGACTAAAGTGCCAAAGTGTAGAAATTTATATAAAAGGGGCACCTAACAGAATAATATGGCACCTTGAGTCTGTAATGTATGAACACGTTTTTCTAAAGATGTGCAAGTGTAAACAAGAAAGCTTAAAATATGTCCATATTTTGGCATAACAGAATGGGACAATGCATTAAAAAAAGGTACTTTAAATATATTATCTCCTATTTCCATGACTTCTGTTTTGTCTGTAGTAATCATGCTGCTCATGGTCATTCTGAGTTTAATTTCATAAACAATCTGAAGCTGCTGTAACAAAGTTAACCTTATTAGTCTTTAATTTCAAATCTTAGACATTTCTTCCATTTTTTGAGGTAAAACCTGAGTCCTTATTTTCATACATTATTAAATTTTTAAAAAATTTTAAATCATCCTTAGATTTGTAGTCTACTCTACTGCCTTCTGACTATGATCCTACCATTTTCATGGCTCTTTTCTTAATTCTTTATTTTAACTCTTTTCTGTCTTTACTTTAGCTATATTTCATCTTTTCTTCATTTACATAGAGCTTCTTTCTAGTTATCTGGTCCTTACATAGTTGTTCTTTTATTTCAAACCTCACTTTTTTCTTTCTGTCTCCAGTTCTCTCTGACTTGTCAAAACATTTCATTGTTTCTTTTCACATAAACAACTATGTGGTTATACTTATTTAAGACTATGATAAAAATGTTCTGGTACCAAAAAGAATGCTTATAACTGATGTATGATAAAGTTATGGTTTATGGTTAAACAAACTGTAAGAATGCTCCAGGAAGGGAAAGACGAGTATGTTTCCCAAAAGGTTGTTCGTGTAAGATTGTCCTCAGAAAATTGCTTGCGTAGTTTTGCCCTGAGATAATCTGTGATAATCCGATATTGTGAAAGGTTTACTTGTGATTCATGTGTAACTACCAGCCCTCGTATATAAAAATCCCTCTCCCCTTTCAGACTAGGGAGCACTTCTTTGTGCTACTGCAACTACAGTTACTTTGTTCTTCAATAAAACTTATTTCTTTTCTAACAGAGTAAGAATTTTATTCTTTGACAGGATCAAAGGGAGGCTGGGCATCCAGGACCATGGCTGGAATTGTGGACAGACCTTGGCCATAGAACTAGTCTGGTTAGTTACCCACTGCTGCTGCCACTGATTCTGGATGCCACAGCTTACGTTGGTCATTGCTGCTGACTACGCTGGACACCACGGACCCCGCCTCACCTGGGAATGGGGTATTTTTTGCTACCATTTGCCCTCATAATGGATTCTTCACAGTTTCCTTTTCTCTGTATCTTTAGCCCCTAGTTCAAAGTGGGATTATCTGAGCAGCTAGGCCGGGGTCATGTCCTCATGCTCTATCTTCAATGGAGGCTGCGAAGATGAGCATCACATTTTCAGGCTCTGGCACCTAGCAAGATGCTTAAGGTGGGGGGAGTTCCCCAAATTTAGAAAAAAGTTTCATCTACTGGATTGCCCAAAGAAAAATGCTCATGACATTTTCATTTTAAGCCATTGTTGGCAATAGAGAATTAACTCCTTGGTGTTTTAGATCTTGATGTTAAAGTGCTTTGTTGGTTCAACACAGGAAGATAGATGGATGAAGGACTATGATAGAATTTTCTCTCATTCTTTGAGCATCTGAATGAAGTGTCATTGGCTGTGAGGCAAGGTCACATAGAACTTAGTGCAAAGGCTCTGAATCCTGGCTTTTAATCCAGACTCTGCTACTTATAGGCTGGGTGACTTGGGAGCAGCCATTTGATCTCTCTCAGCCTCAGTTTCCTCATTTGTAAAATGGAGGTGACATTAACACCTATCTCTTACTTAGGGTTCTTGTGAGATGATATCCATAAATCTCTTAGAATGATGCCAAGCATATCCACCTGTTGCCGTCGACTCAATTCCCACTCATAGTGACCCTAGAGGACAGGGTAGAACTGCCCCTTAGGGTTTCCAGGGAAAAGCTGGTGAATTTGAACTGCTGACTTTTTGTTGGCAGCTGAGGCTCTTAACCACCGTACCACCAGGGCTCCTCCAAGCATATAGTAGTACCTACTAAATGGTAGCTGTCATGGCTAAATTGGAGAGAATTGAGATTGAGGATTGGCCAGAAGGGTCAAAATGCAAGGCCTACTGATGTCCAGGATGTACCAGACATCCACCTTCAAGGATAATTTGGGGGAAGGAGGTCAAAATGAAAGATGAAGTGGGATGACCTTCATCAAACAAGATAGACAAATTCCAAAATGCCAACTTATCACAGGTTCCTGAGCAGTACAATGTGCTTTCAGAATGTAATGAAATAGGAAAATGCTTAGTGATCTCAAGTGGTAGACACACTCTGGTGCCCCATCTGCTCAGTTTAGGCACAGCAATTAGGCAGTGCTGGGGAAAATGTTTATCTCCAGTTTACAGCAGGTTTTTTGGAAACTCTTCGCAGAATTAAAAAGGAGGGTGCTCTCAGACACAGATAATCTCAACAGCTATTGTTTAGGTTGGAATTCTGGGAGACACTCTCATATTTCTATTTTTGTTCCAGTTATTCAGCAAATGATAAATAGGGTTTTATTCCTGCTAAGTGCTAATCTAAGAAGCATCTCTTTCTAAAGCTATTTATTGTGAGAAAATATGAAAGATGCAGTCAGCCCCGCTAAGAGGAAATGATCTGTTGGTGTTGGCTGACTCACCTCTTCAGGTATGTTATCAATTTTAGTATTATTTAGCATTTTTGCTAAATTCAGAACTAGAATGAATCACTTGAGAAGGGAAGAAAGATTCTAAGAGATGCACCTATGTTTGTTTTCCCGTAACTGAGGAGTGTTTGAGTTTATGTAAGATGTTATTTCAGAGTTAGCACATCATCTCTAAGGCTGCTGCATTTAAAGTTGGGTTGATGGTAAAAAGCACCATTTAACTGTTTTCGTGGAGGTATTAGGGACAGAATATGTACATATTGGTCACCCAGGGAGAGGTTGAAATACTCATTTACCTCTTTAATGGAGACAGGGAATGTAATTAACCACCATTTGCATGTAACAGTTGACTACTTCCTGGTGGTGACAATGATTCATACTTACTTCCTGCAGCAACTAGAGCAAAATTAAACCCAGGTCTTTCTTCAGGCAACCATAGAATGTAAAATTCAAAATTCATTGCATCTCCTGCCCTACTAGTCCATCTTCCTTGTGTTCCTCTAATATTCATCCTCTTTCCGCAAGCAGCAGTTTTCACTTCTTATTGCTTTTCACCAGAGGCTTCTTAATTTACAGAGGGAACTTGGTTAGTGTAGGGAAGGCAAAAAGGCTTTAACTCTCAGGTTTCAATCTGAAATTGATTAGCAGGGGATGCCTGGAACATTGTGTTGAAAAATCTCGTCAAGTAGTTTCTATACACAGTGGCAAACATTGATTAGTAATGCCTACCATGGGCTGGGGAGGAAAGAGTAGTGTGGCCTGAATGTCATTCATTTGCTATTCTCAGATAGCTTAAGGACAAAAGATTACAACTGGGTCTGACCTTAGCTTATCCATAATGTGCTATATGATCTGGACAAATCTCTGCATTCCAGTTTTCTCAAATGCTAATTTGGGGGAAAAGAGATAAATACTCTATCACACAGAAGTATTTGTAAGTATAAACCCGTTGCTGTTGAGTTGATTCCAACTCATAGCGAACATACAGGACAGAATAGAACTGCCTCATGGGGTTTCCAAGGCTGTAAATCTTTACAGAAGCAAACAGTCACATCTTTCTTCCATGGAGCGTCTGGTGGGTTCAAACTGCCAACCTTTTGGTTAGCAGCTGAGCTTTTAATCACTATGTCACCAGGGCCCCTTTTTTGTAAGTACAAAAAAACCAAACGAAACTCGTTGCCTTCAAGTCGTTTCTGGCTCATAATGATCCTATAGGTCAGAGTAGAACTGCCCCATAGGGTTTCCAAGGAGAGGCTGGTGGATTCAAACTGCTGACTTTTTGGTTAGCAGCTGAGTTCTTAACCACTGCTCCACCAGGGCTCCTTTTGTAGGTATAGAAACCTGTGTAATATATTGCTATATTTCCATTTTGAAAATTGAAGGCTAACTGGGCAGCTCACAGATCTATGTAAATAAGATTCTGAGCTACATTGTAAATATATTTATCTATTTATTTTAAAATGTGGAAGGTATAGGAAAAGGGGAGCTTGGAGTCCTTGAGTGGAAACGAGAGAATTGTAGAAGGTCAGAGATAAAAGGGCCTTAGATATTATCTATAATAGTAATTTTCTTTTCCTTCTTCTTTTTTTTTAAATAAGACAAACTCCCTTTTTCCCTCAGACAAAATCCTTTATGACGCCTAACACAATGAACCAATAAGTGGTGCTATTCTGTTTGAAGCTGTTTATTCCTTACTAGCTTTCTCCAATTCTTGATGTAGGGTAAACTAAAACCTAACTCATTACTATTGAGTCGATTCTGACTCATAGTGACCCTATACGACAGAGTAGAACTGCCCTATAGGGTTTCCAAGGAGCGGCTGGTGGATTCAAACTGCCAACCCTTTGATTATCAGCCAAGCTCTTAACGACTGCATCACCAGGGATCCTGATGTAGTGTAACAAAACAAACAAAAAACCCAAACCTGTTGTTGTGGAATCGATTCCAGATCATACAGTAGGTGCCATTAAACACATTTGAATTCAGTTAGGTGTACCAGACATCTTCAGAAAGAGGTATTTAAACTTTCCCAGCATGCTAAATTCTCCAGCCTGGCCAATGCTGTCTAGGACATTGATCTCCAGTGTGTGTGACCAAATTTCCTTCATAGAGAGCTGTCTTAGGCTGGGTTCTCTAGAGAGGCAAAACCAGTAAAGAGTATAAATATACGTAGAGAGAGATTTATATCAAGGAAATAGCTCACACGATGGTAGAGGCTGGAATGTCGCAAGTCTGTGGACCAGGATAGAGGCTTCTCCTGATTCACACAGCTGCAGGGGCTGGTGAACCCAAGATTGGCAGGTCAGAGAGCAGGGCTCTTGCTTACAGGCTGTGAAGATCGACGAATCCCAAGATCATCAGATAAGCTGCTAGTTCAAGTCCCAAGAATCGGAGGTCAGATGAACTGGAGGCAGCTGCAGGATCCAGAGAAGGCAAAAGCCAGAACATCCACTTATATTCGGATGCAGGCCACATGCCCAAGGAAACTCCCTTTTGACTGATTTGCTACTCACAGCAGATCCCGTCATGGGGGTGATCAGATACAAACACTGAGAATCATGGCCCAGCCAAATTGACACACAATCTTAACCATCACAAGAACAGAGAAGTAGGTACTTGTCTGACTGAGATCCAAATGATAGAATGCCTGGTATGGGGGGTGGGGGATGGGGAAGGAGGAATTTATTTGTGATCCAGAACCCAACCATAATTATGTTATAAACACAAGGTATAAAAAACTCAGCTGTTCCATTTGTAAAATCCTTGAGTGGATTGAGTAGTCTTTATAGTGTCTTTACTTTACCACCATCCATCCACCAAACAAATCTACTGTGCATCAGCTCTCTACTTAGCACTGGGGATACAATGCTGGCCAAAACAGATGAGGTCCTTGTCTTCATGGAACTTACATTTTGGTGGGAGAGGCAGAATAAACAAAGGTAAAAAAATAATTTCAAACTGTGTATGTGCAATGAAAATAGTGTTTTCATAAAAAGTAAATGAGGGTGGAGCTTATGAATAGCAGATGTTCCATACTTGTTAAATGAATCAATAAAGGCTTTTCATTGGCCACCAGTGGTCCCAGACCACACATTGACAATAGATATTTTCAAGAATATAAAATGTAGAACCCATATCCATTGTATTCTAAGAGTTCCCATGGGGCATGAGAGAGATTTCATTTGCCTGAATGAGTGGGAGTTTGGCTCGGAGAACTGTGGCTAGAGCTTTTCATTTCTTTATGTTTCTGAGCTTCCTGGCAACATTTCTGTAACTGTAGCAATGTCATAAAAGCCACTCACTCTTCATGGCAACGGAGCACAGAGGGGTTGCATGAGAAATTTATGGCAGCAGGAGCAGGGACGTTGGAGTAGCCACCTGACAACAAAATAGCTTTAATAAATTTTGTTGACTGAGGAAAGACAAAGCATTTTACTGGTCTAGAAAATAAACTAGAAAGAGTAGGGTTGGAGCTAGGAGAAAGTGGTTACAGAAGCTAATTAAAAGTTCAGAATAGAAAGAGAAGGACTGAGAAGCGATCAGGCAAAAAGAGGCAGGGAGCTTGGGGAACCAAGCAGAGAATAGAAAGCCCATTGCATTTATACTAGATTTCCATTTTATGGGAATGAAAATGAAAATACCCCATGCAAAATCTGTTGCAAAAAACACACACTTCACAAAAAGAATGATCAATATAACCAAAAAAAAAAAAAAAAAAAGAGATGCCTTTAATTATAGACATATCTCATTTGTGAAAAATCTTTAAAAAAAAATCAGTTCATCATATCAACAGAAACAGTGCTATGGAGTTGTGAAGCGTCTTCTCTTTCCCTAATGCCTGTCATCCTCTTTCTGATCTAGGTATACCACTTTAGGCCCAGAGACTAAAGTTGAGGCCAGAGACAAATGTTCTTTTTCTCTTCCTGTCTGAACTGCCGACCTTTTGGTTAGCTGTAGCACTTAATTGCTATGCCACTAGGGTTTCCATTGAGATGTGAAGCCCCTTCAACTCCGACAACTTTGTCAATTGTACAGGCAGAGACACTGACAGGGAAGTCTTGGGACTTGTGTGTTCAGCCTTGTCCCTGGCTGCGAGGCTAGGTAAACCAGATGTCTGATGAGGAAAAAAGGAGGTGTTGTTCTGGCTTTGTCCCAGCCTTATAAATGTAATGGTCAAATCTCATTACATCTCACTGCTTACACTATGGAACCCCTGGGCCATTATGAAACCCCAGGGGCCTGTGGAAGATGAAAGCGTTTGGATTTACCATTCTATTTCTCTTCTTGTTTGGAGGTCTCTTGTAGCCTGCTGTGTTTGTGTGCATGTGTGTGTGCTTTGCTGGTATTTCTCATCATCATCACCTGCCCTAACTCCTTGGCTCTCCCTTTTAAGCTGATCTTCCTAGGTTCAGCCAAATCCTTGGCTGCCTCCCATTCATCCTTCAGGACCCACTCAAGACTAGGTATGATGCGCCTCTTTCTCTGCTTCCCCTGTTCTAACACTGATTCCATTTGTTTGTTCTAGCTTCTGTTTTCTTCTCTCTATTTTAAGGGTTGAGGAAGGAGAGAATGTATCTGTCTTGCTCATCATTGTATCTGCAGAATCGAGCACAGTGCTTGGTATGGAGTTAGTGTGCAATGGTTATTTGATAAATGAACAAATAAGTAGTCTGCTTGTCCCATGGCTGGTCACCCTCTGTGTCACTTTCCTCATCTGTAAAATAAAATACCTTCTTCACTTATCTCAGAGGATTTCCATGAGGGCCAAAAGAAGTGATTAACTTTTTTTTTTTTAAATACAAGTACCCAAATACCTGTATAAAACTGTTGTTGTTGTAAGGTGCCGTTGAATCAGTTCTGACTCACAGTGACTTCATATATAACATCATCGCAATTGATGCTGTGTTTGAGCCCATTGTTGCAGCCACTGTGTCAATTCATCTCATTGAGAGTCTCCCTCTTTTTCGTTGACCCTCTAGTTTACCAAGCATGATGTTCTTCTCCAGTGATTGATCCTTCCTGATGACATGTCTAAAGTAAGTGAGATAAAGTCTCGTCCTCCTCGCTTCTAAGAAGCATTCGGACTGTACTTCCTCTGAGACAGACCTGTTTATTCTCGCAGGTTCGATAGTCTTCATCAACACCACAGTTTGAATAAAACTGTAAGGTGGTGTTAAATGTTATGCAAGCTGTTGAGTGGAAAGATGATGTCTGAGGTATCCCTTTTGTTTGTTGTCCATTCTCGCTCTCCAGACACAAACTGTCAGCGTCTAATCAATGCTGCCTTTTCAGAGGGAAGATTGACGGAGACAAGTTTTCCTCTCTGCTCCTGTCAGGGTAATGGGCACCTATTGAAGTTTTCATCTAATAGAGGGCGTTTGCCTCCTGCAAATTTATTGTTTTGATTTGTTCTGCAGATTTGCCATGATTAAGGTTCCCTCTTTATTACTAAGATAAAGACTGACCTTTTCTTTCTCGAAGTGAATGACTGATGAAAGATAATCTTTTACCACCCCGTCAAGTTAATTGGATGGTTTCTATCCAGGGACCAACACATTCTGATTTAACATTGAAATCTCTTTGTAAAAAGCTCAATGGTAGTAAGATTAAATCTAGGACTAAGCAATGGGCACAAGGGACAAGGACATAGATTTTTTTTAAATTGACTCATTGTAAAGTTGAGCTGTTTAATAGAGGAGCGCAGAGGAGTGATGGGGCATCCCTGGAGGTGGGGGCAGGGAGGGCATGTCTCAGACTGGTAACGTTGAGACAGAGATTGCATGGTCCCTGGGCAGGAATATAATTAATTTATTTATTCCACAGGCTTTTTTTTTTTATATAACAAAACATTTGCCAATTCAACAATTTCTACATATGACATTATGTTCATCATGTGCAAATAAATTAACAAAAAACAAACAAACCCATTGCCATTGAGTTGATTTATGTCCATTCATAATGACCCTGTCGGACAGAGTAGAACTGCCCCATAAGGTTTCCAAGGAGCAGCTGGTGGATTCAAACTGCCCATCTTTTGGTTAGCAGCCAAGCTCTTAACCACTGCACTATCCTTTTCCAAATGATTCTACCACCATTGACAGAATTGTTCCACAGACATTTGAGAAACACCCACATTACACTTGACACTGAGCTAGGTGCTCAGAACAGCCTGTCCAAATGCCTGGAAGACCTAGCTTCTAGTGTTGTTTTAACAACAATAACAACACCACCACAAAAGTGACAGTTAATGCTTATCAGTTTCTTACTATCTGCCAACACAGAGCTCAGCATTTCTTACTTGCACTGCTTTTTTCTTCAGAATGCCACAGTTAGGTGTTCATTTCCCCCTTTTTGTCACTCACTTGCTGTGTGACCTTGGGCTGGTCTCTTTAACTCTCTGAGCATCAGTTTCCTCATTTATAAGGATTGACTTAAATTGCTTCTCCAGCTCTGACTTGACATTCTTTTCCTTTCCTCACTACCTATAAAAACCAAACAGAGGCTAAGGTCTTCCAGAGGTCAAGCTTCAATTTTAAGGAAATAGACACACTGATTAACACCAAACAAGGAGCTGTGAAAGGGACGAGGGAAGATTCTGTCTGACAAATCAGCCCACCATTCTGGTCTAGGCCTATTTAGACACTTACTGGCCTAAAGTAACTTTACCCTCTTGGTCTCACACTGTATTTTTCTTAAGACAGTTTGGGACTGCAAGGCTGAAAATATTCTCTGGATACATATATAGAGACAAAGACCTAGGAGTGTCTCTAGCCACTGGAGGAGTCCAGGGACCTAGCTTCTGATCCATCCAGAGGGAGACTGAGGCCAGGCAGGGACTCATGGAGCATAAACCTAACCCTAACCCTGGACTAGATGGCAGACAGTGGCATACTAAGGGAGTGGGGAGGAATATTTTATCACTGATATTGTTTTCAATTGCTGATCCATGGTGATAATAAAAAACAGACTGACTTTGAGATGTTTTTATTACTGTTTTAAAATTCTCTAAAGACAATGCACCCCTTTATTCCTGCACACAGTGCTGACTGCTCCTACCGCCCTGCCCTTTTACATTTCTGAACACAGGCCCAGGATCTGTGACCTGGGGCTTGGGGGCTGGGGGTGAAGAGGAGTTGCCTATAGAAGCCAGGGACTGAACAAGCTGTCCTTGGAGAGTCCAAGATCTGCCTGAATTTCCTTAACTGGTGTTCAGAACAGGGAAAGTCACCATTCTTTTACATGAATTAATTTAATCTTCATCATTGATCCTTCAAAGCAAGCGGTATCCCTATTTTATAGGTGAAGAATTCAAGACTCAGAGACATGAAAAAATTTGTGCAGTTGTACTTGGATTGGTGTCACTCACAAACCTGTGTACATCTAGTTGGTAACTTGCTCTTCCTTTAAACTCTGTAACCATCCCGTATCTCATTTGCCTGCTTGTACACAGTTTGACCTTGATGCTTCCCTCAGATGTGGTAATTCTGTAACATTGTGGTCAAGACAGTGGGCCTACTGGTGTTGTCATGGCTACCTTGCAGAGGATGTTAGTGGAAGGAAAAGGGCAAAGGCACAAATGCTGTAGCCCTGGAAGTGAGAACTAAGACCTTGAACCTGACTTTTGAGTGCATGATGTGAGGGGAACTTCTTCTTTTTTTTTCATTGTTGTAGTTTAAATGAAGTTTACATTTCAAGTTAGTCTCCCACACAAAAATCTATACTTACATTGTTATGTGACCCTAATTGCTCTCCCCATACTGTGACAGCACACTCCTCCTTTCCACCCCTGATTC
>NW_004443947.1:27778582-27816837 GCF_000243295.1 Trichechus manatus latirostris | reverse complement strand
TGGTCTGTAGGTTGTCTTTTGACTCTTTTGGTGAAGTCTTTTGATGAGCATAAGTGTTTGATTTTTAGGAGCTCCCATTTATCTAGTCTCTCTTCTGGTGCTTGTGCGTTGTTACTTACTGTTTGTATTGTGTTTATGCCATATATTAGGACTCCTAGCGTTGTTGAGGGGAACTTCTTAAAGAGGAGATGGGAGCAGATAAATAACCCCATGGTCTCGACCAGGAGCTTAGCCTATCTAAGTCAGGAGCAAGAAGAATGTTTTCTTCTGCCTTCTGCATTTTCCCCAGTGTTCCCTCCCAGCATGCCTCACGGCCGTCTCAGCTGATCCCTCTTCTCAGTTTCATCCACTCTCTGTGGAAGCTCACCTTGTCCCCAGGCTCAGGGCATATAAGTAGCAACATGCTGTCGGACATAAATTCCCGTGTAATTTTAACAGCAAGAAAGCGCCAAGTTAAAAGCCTGATTTCTTGTGTGTGTGTGTGTGTGTGTGTGTGTGTGTGTGTGTGTGTGTGACACACACATGGACAGGTGTTAATTTTCTGGATTGAGTAAACTTGTTCCAAGCACAGCCTAATTTCCTGAGAAACTCTTTGGAAGGTTTGCAAGGTGGGAAAAAAAAAAAAAAAAAAAATCAACCACAACCTATAACCTTGAGGTAGTAGGTGGAAAGTTTGATTGTTTTGTAAGCGAGCCTTTCTTGGCAGTAATTTCTTCCATGCTCAAGAAAGGTGGATGGGAGACAGCAGTTCTCAGGAAGAGCTCTGGGTCGACATTTTCTAAGTGGTCTCAAGAGGGGGCTGAGGCTTTCAGCCAAGTAGGTGGTTGTCACTGAAAGCCAAACATTTGGTTTTGAGTTCAGTTCCCATTTGGAATTCATTTCCCAGACCGCAAAGTATGAGACATGGCTGTTGTTATTTATTTATTTTTCTTTATTCTTAGGCTTGTTTGTTTTCTGGCATGGAGCCAAGGTAGTTTCTGTGAAGGCTAGAGTCCTTGGGCATTTGTAAGATGAGGAAAATGCCACGAATGGTGTATGAAGGGGATGTACAGAAATTGGACAAGAGGGAATTAAGCCAACTCTGCCTGAATTACCTTGTTTTTCTGCCATCTCAGGAAATCAGGAAGTTAGAAGCAGTGTAATTCATCACTGTTCTCCTACCAGCCTTATTTCCTTTTTTCCTCTCCTTTCTTCCTTCCTCATCCATCCACCCAACCATCCATCCATCCATCTATCCTTTCTTCCATCCATATGTGAAAATGGAATCGAACATCTATTATGAGCTAAGGGATACAAAGGTGAATGAAACACAGTCCTTGGCTTTTAGAAATTTCTGATTGAGTGGGGAAGACAGATACAAACATAACACTGCAATATAGCAAGGTAATAATTGCCACAGAAGTTTGTGCAGGTAGTTCCAGGAGCACAGTAAAGAAGGCTGTCAGCCCTGGCTGGAATGGGGGTTGGAGGTCAGGCAGGGCTTCTCAGAGCAGGCTTTTGAACTGAACATTGAAGGGTAAGGAGGCAGGGTAGGTTGATCTAAGAATCATGACCGGATGAGGGGTGGTCATTGTGAAAGCAGACAGAAAGATATACTATGGAGGGGAAATTGACTAAGTGGACCTGAAAGACAGGGAGAGGTGAACAATAATGTCACTTACGAAAGCTTCCACAGTGACACAAACTAGGCTATAGGTACCAGTGTGGGGTGGGGTGGGCCAAGTGGCTTGGCTCTGTTACCAATAGTAATAATGAAAATGAACACTTATCCAGTAACTTCATGACAAGCCCTGTGCAAAGAGCTTTGAATGCATTATCTCACTGTATCCTAAATGTGACATATGTGTCATCAGAGATTATTTTAGGTGATACCCAGTTGAGACATTGAGTCACATTGAGTCACAGAAGGTTTCCTTTTAAATTCTCTTTAGAGCTTTCTGCTTACTTCAAGGAGAAAGCTTCAGTTTGAAGCTGCAGTGTTTTTAATTCCATTCTTAAGCATGCTAATCTCCATTTTAACAAAGAAAGAGCAGGCCTCAGGCACAGAACCTTCAGCTGGAAAGAAGTCTTTAGCTAGAATTTAATAAGATTGTTGTTATTTACCTAGACAGAATTTAATACAATTTTTATTGGGATTATTGTTATGGTTACTATCGCTTTATGGTGATATTCGTTTTCCGTTTATGGTAGCATTATAAAGCTTCCTGTTAAAGAACTAATGTAAGTGAAAGTGTGGATTGATTAAAAAAAAAAAACACCTCACTAATATTTCAGGTTTTACACAGATATGGTAAAGATTAGGAAGGAAGTATGCCAATGACTAAAATTTCTATTGTCTCACTCCTTGCAACAACTCTACCAGGAAAATGCTATTTTAACCTCATTTTAACATATTAAGAAACTGAAATTAAAAAAAAAAAAAAGAAACTGAAATTTATAGAGATTAAATAGTTTTCCCTAGGTCATTCAGCTAGCAAGTGCCAGAGCTGAGATTTGAACCTAGGTCTGTCTGACTCTAAATCCCATATTTTTAACCTCCAGGACATAGACCTTTATACACCAAATATCTAACAGTAGGTGAAGGTGGGATTCTGGAATGGCCTTCTGAAACCAGTACTGTCAAACTTCTTCACTACCAGCACCTTTTTTATTATATGTTTTTCAATTGTTTTAAAACACTTTATTTAATAAGTTATAATTAATTTATTCTCCCAGTTATGAATTCATTAAAGATGTGAAGCTTTGGATCAGTTTAATCTTTTAGTATTGTCTTGGGGTTTTAAAAATGGTATGTTAAAAATAGACTGTGACCCTCCTTTAGCATTTTTGTGGAGCTCTGGTGGCACAGTGGTTAAAAGCTTGGCTGCTAACCAAAAGGTTAGCAGTTTGAATGCACCAGCCACTCCTTAGAAACCCTGTGGGACAGTTCTGCTCTGTCCTATAGGGTCATTATGAGTCAGAATCGACTCGACGGCAACAGGTTTTAGCATTTTTGTAGACACATAGGTATCTGTGGTTCCTGGGTTGAGGATGACCAGTCTAGGCCAACCCCTATTTACTATGCCCCAAAGAAGGGGAATGGGTTTGTCACATGTGAGTAAGTGGCAAGGTCAGAAGTGGAGTCCGAATAAATTCCTCCTGACTCTTGATAAGGTGCCCTTTCCTCTGCTGCACTCTTCAGGAGGGCCCATTCCTGCTCCATGTGCCAGCTTTTGTCCAAGGACTTGACTCCCTTCTTGTTTCCTCCCACTCCAGAGCCCGTGCTGCTTGTCAATCAGTGTCTTAGCATCTGTAGCTCCTAGTTAAATCTCATCTCCATTGTTTCCCTCCCCTGGGAATGCATGCACCTGAGGAAAGTGGTCATAAGATGGTGGTCAAGCAATCGCTGTGACTTTTGTCCCCAGAAGAATGTTCTGACTTCTTTTTCCAGTCTGTGTCTTGTCTGATGACATCACTCTGCACCCTGTTGCCCTTCTAACCCCTCAAAAGAGCCTCTGTGATCTTACCTTTGCTTTCCTCTCCAGGCTTACCATTTACCACTCCTCCAAAACATATTGTTCATTGAAGCAGCACTGAACTACTTTTCTTGAAGCTGCCGTGTTCTTTCTCACCTTTACAGCCTTTGCACATGATTCTTAATAATAAAGAAAGAGCCACAATTTGCTTAGCCTTTACCATGTGCCAGTTATGGTGCCAAGAGCTCTTTGTTCATTTATCTAACTTGGTCTTCACAATAGTCCTGTGAGGAAGGAATTATTATCTCCCATTTAATGTATAAGGATAATGAGACACAAAGAGAATGAGTAACTGCCCAAGTCACACAAATAGCAAATGACAGAGCCAGAATTTGAATCTCCTAAGTCTGACTCAGGGCTGGAAAACCACTTGCCATTGAGTTGATTCTGACTCATGGCGACCACATGAGTGTCAGAGTAAAACTGTGATCCAGAGGGTTTTCAATGGTGTATTTTTTTGGAAGTAGATCACCAAGCCTTTTTTCTGAGGCACCTGTGGGTGAATGTAAACCTCCGACCTTTTGGTTAGCAGCCAAGCACATTAACCATTTGTACTACCCAGGGACTCCCTAAGTCAAGGCACAGGCTTTGAATCACTTCCTCTTGCATTCCCCCATGCACATGGTTAATTTTTATGCCTGCCTTTCTTAGGTCTCAACTTTGGAATTGATTCCTCTTGGAAATCTTTTGTGATGCCTCTAGACCACATTAGAATTCTCCTTTTAGCTGTGTCTGCAACATCATCTCTTCCCTAGATTTGTTATAATTTTCTCCTCACTTGCCTATAACATCCACCAGACAGTGAGAGACATTAAGTCTTTTTCATAGTTGACAGTGTTGAGACATAGTAGGCAGGCATTACATAATTGTTGATTGCATAACTGTGCCACTCTTGTTGCCTCTCTCTTCTGCATTCTCTACACTCGATCATCAAATATTGTAATTCCTACCTCGGAAACTCCTTTCTTCCCCTCCCTACCCATACCCCCATTTGTCTACATTATATAATTTGTTGGCATACAGTTGTTCTCTTATAACCTTTTTTATATCTGTAAGATCCCCACTTTCATTTCTTGAAGTCTTTTTTTTTTTTTCTCTTCCCCTGAAAAAAAACAACAAAAAACCAGAAGTACTTGAATTCAATTTTGCCATCAAGGATTCTGGCTAGCTGAAAATAAATGAAATGTGTATAAAAGACATGTAGTCATATATCAAAGGAGCCCCGTTGGTGGAGTGGTTAAGTGCTTGCTGCTAACCAAAAGGTCAGCGGTTCGAACCCACCAGTTGCTCCACGGGAGAAAGATGTGAAAATCTGCTTCTGTAAAGATTAAGCCTTGGAAACCCTGTGAGGCAATCCTACTCTGTCCTCTAGGATCACTGTGAGTCAGAATTGACTTGACAGCAACGAGTTAGTCCTATATCAGGACTTCATCACCATGGATGAACCTAGAAAACATTACGTGAGTGAAATAAGTCAGTCACAGAAGGACAAGTATGATCCCACTTATATGAAATATCTAGAATAGGCAAGTGTATAGAGACCAAAGTTTATTAGTGGTTAACAGAAGCAGGTGGGAGGGAAGGGGAAAGGAGGACTCAGGGCTTAGGGGAACACTAAGGTCCCCCGAAGGGTGATAGTATAATTTGGGAATGGATGAGTGATGGTCAAACAACATGATGAACATAATTAACGTCACTAAACTGTACATGTGAAAATTGTTGAAATGTGAAATGTTTTGGTATGTATATATATTTACCACAATAAGCCTCGCCTTCCATTCCCACCCCTCCCCCGCCAAAAAAAATACACCCGTTGCCGTCAAGTCGATTTCAACTCATAGAGACCCTATAGGACAGAGTAGAACTGCCTCATAGAGTTTCCAAGGAGCAGCTGGTGAAATCCAAATGCTGACCTTTTGGTTTGCAGCCAAACAAACGCTGCACCACCGGGGCTCCTTACCTCAATAAGTAAATAAATAAAATAGTTTCTACTAACTTAAAAGAAATTCAATATATACTACCTGTGTAATTCTTAAAAAAGGAGTTTACTATTAGGATGAGATAAATGTTCTAAAGCTAGATTATGGTGTTTGTTGCACAACAGTAAATTGACTAAAAAATAATTAAATTGTGTACTTAAAACGGATGAATTTTATGGTATATACATTTTATGTCAATAAAGTTGTTAAAAACAAACAAAAGGCATGTCAGAGGTGCCTTGAAACACATTTCAGGTGGTATCAAACATTCTTATACACAACTCAACTTTCACATTGCCAGCTTAGCATGAACAAAACCATCATGTTTTGGGAAGGGACTTTTGAAACACCTAGTTCTAGATTCTTTCTTTTCACATTCATTCTCCCTGCTGCCACCTTAAACAAAACTCTGACCATGTCTCTGCTTTGCTTAAGAACCCAGGTTTTCAAGACCTTCCACAAACTGGGCCGAACAACTGTTTTGCTGTTCTCTGCCCTGCAGTCATTGTTCAGCTGTGCCAGCCTGCTCTCCACCTCTGAATATGTTATCTAGTTTCATGCCTCTCTGCCTTGACTGTTTCTTTTGCATCACTCTGGAGGATCTTCTCCCTACATATCCACTGTTATGGATTGAATTGTGTCCCCCTAAAAGATATGTTGTAGTCCTTTTCTTTTCATACCTGTGAACATGCCCTTGTTTGGAAATGGGGTCTTTGAAGATGTTGTCAGTTAACATAAAGTCATACTGGAGTAGGGTGGCTCCTAATCCAATGAGTGGCATCCCTGTAAAAGAAGTGAAGAGATATAGATGGATACACAAAGTGTAAACGGCCATATAAAGATGTAGGCAGAGATTGGAGTGATCTACAAGCCAGGAAATGCCAAGGATGTCCTCAGAAGCTAGGAGAGAGGCGTGGAACAGATTCTCCCTCAGAGCCCTCAGAAAGAATCAGCATGACCGATACCCTGATTTCAGATTCCCTGTCTCCTGAACTGCGAGGCAATAAATTTCTGTTCTTATAGGCCACCTACTTTGTGGTACTTTGTTACGCAGCCTTAGAAATTGAATACATCCACCTATTTTATTTTGCCGTTCCCACAGCCCTACTGAACGACCCCATCTCCACGAAATCTTCCTAGATCTCCTCGTCAGGGGTATCTCTCCCCTGTATTTCCGGATTTGTTTATGTCTGCATTTTATCTTAATTTCCCCATTAAGTTCTTCTTTATTTATTTTAAAAATCGAAAACTTTAAAAACATTTAAAAGTATAAGGAAGAAATAAAAAACAAGATGGCCCGTAATTTCTTTGCCCAGACATTTCTTGATATTTTATAAAAAAGTAATGCATATATGTTTTGTTGGAAAAACCTGATAGTAAAGAAGGGAACAGAAGAAAAAGCAAATGCTTCCTTGTCCCCCATGCCTTTACTTTACCCTGTAACGGTCTGCTGTGTTCTATGTGTCTGTGTTTACCTTCCCCTCTAGACTCGAAACTCCTCGCTGGTCACCACCATAGCTTTGTATTCAGTGCAGTATGTTGTATACAGTGAGCATACAGTAGATGTTTGTATTTTCATATTCACACATTATCATTTCTAGATGGTTTTACTTAGTTAGGCTTTATACTGTAATATCTCTATCTATCTATCTACCATCTATTAAACACAATTGAACAATTGAAAAGGCCTACATCTGGAGTAACATGGAAATCTACAATTGCCATCCAAGAAGAAAGGCAGTGGAATGGAGATAGGTTGTAGCCTAGGTGTCTTAGGGTTGCAAAGAATAGGAATTCTCTCAATTTTCACTGTCCTTTATTGAAAGGCTATAGATCTCTGGGATCCTGGAAAAGCTACAACTCTGGTCTCTGGAAAGGCAGGAACTGGCCCTTTTTCATCTTCATCTCTCTTCCTCATGGGGCTCTGGTTCTCCCTGCTGTCTTTCCTAAAAAGCTTCCTTTGCTGATTCATCTTCCCATTGGCCCAACATGGCCACTTCTGCTCTGACTCTGCCTGACCCTTCAGCACAGCAGCCCACAGCTGAGTGGCAACAGTCTCTCAGCTTCACAGCTCCGGTTTTCAGGAGAGTAACCAGATTGTCCCAGCCCATCTTTTCTTGCCAGACTGATGTTACTGGATGCCTCTGGCTGGCTGTGCTTCTGCCAAGTGTCCACTCCTGGACAAACCAAATGTGGCCAGGGGATGGAGTCACGTGGTATAAAAACTGGTCAGGCTGACTGAGCAGGGCTCTGGCTGGGACCACATTCCCTGAGGGAAAGATGTGGGTAGGCAAAGTGCAGAAATTTGAGATTAAATCAAGTAATGAACAGTTAAGTACTTGAAGATATTTAAGGAAATAAAGATTTAGGGGGGACTTGAGAGAGTGGCCTTAATTATTTGAAAAGAGTTAGCTCATAGATGAGGAGGTCTTTTTTTTGCAATAGCTCCAGAGAGTATAACAAGAACCAATAAGTGGGAGTTAAAGCGAGGCACTCAGTATATTGGGGGGGGGGGGGATAACCCTTTAGTAATAAGAACTATCCAAAAATGGACTACCTCTCAAGGTTGTGAGTTTTCCTTCATGGGAATTGCTTGAACAGAACTTGGGTGAGCTCTTTTGGTGGGCCATTTGTGCATTCAGTGAGGTTTTGGGTTACATGACCTTGAAAAGTTCTTTCCAACATTTACAATTCCAAGGGCTTCCTTTTAAGGGTTTCTTCTCATCCACGTTCACAACATATCTAGGCAAACACATGTGCACCTCTGAGTCCAACACCTGGCTTGTGGCATTTGCACAGTTGAGGAGCGTTTCCTGATTTGTGCCTCCCAATTTGACTGCAATATCATCGGAGGCTACTTAGCCATCTGGCTGCTGCTAGCTCCCATCTCCTGGAGTGCTCGTTGCCACCAGCTAGGTTGGGTAGTCTTGGGCTCATTTCATTTTCTAAACAGCTAAGCAATTATAATAGAGGAAGCAAGAGCAAGGCTGATGACATAGCCACCCTGTTCTTAGTGAGGGCAAAAGAAAAGCTCGGCTGTCTGGAAGGAATCTGCTAGTGGTTTTGAATCACTGAACTCATTGCTAACTAACACTGTAATTAGAGATAAACCATAGAAGCCAAGATTTAGGAGACCATCTGGTCTGGTGTTTGGAGAGAGGGAGAGAACATTCCAACCTTGGAGAATGGAGTTGCTGGGGCTCCTGAAAATGACCTTGTACTTTACTTGACATCTTTCTGTTCCAGTCTCCTCTGTGATGGATGGCAAATGCTGCACTGAAAAAACACAGATGTTGTCCAAGACCTTGACGGAATGCATTTCCTCCATTCTCTGGCTTGAATCCAGCAGTACCAAATCTGTGGACTTTTACTGAAAGCCTGTTAAGTGCAAAATACTGTGCTTATCCCTGTAGATTAAGAGAACGTAGTATCTTCTTTTATGAAGACTAGAATCTAATTGGAGGGCAAAACATATATTCTTGAATGGTTGGAATGACATTAAAACATGTCTAGAGAGGTCATGGAGTCCCTGGGTGATGCAAACCATTAAGTGCTCAGCTACTAACCAAAAGGTGGGCAGTTTGAATCCACCTAAGGGCATCTTGGAAGGAAGGCCTGGTGATCCACTTCTGAAAACCTATGGAATGGAACAGTTCTATTCTGAAATGCATGGGGTCACCATGAGTTGGAGTCAGCGTGGTGGCAACTAGTTTGGTTTGGTTTGGAGAGAGGTCATAAAGTGATGGGACCTTGGTGATAAGTGCTTTGAGGAATGGAGGAATATTTTTATAAGTGCTTGGTATGGGGGCAGTATCTGATCTCCTTCAACCCCACAAGGGGGAAGGAGAACCAAGATCAACACTGCAAGGCTGACTCCCCTGAGGTGGAGGCCAGACAAGCCTCCTCTCTCTGCCATGTTTACTAATTCTGACACCAACTGTCACTCGCACAGCACTCTCTACTTCTCTGCTGGGTTTAATAATTCATTACAATGGCCACACAAAACTCACCGACCATACTCATGACTGCAAGGTTTATTAGGGAAGTAACAGTTACAGTTCAGGCTCAGGAACACTCAGGATACAGCTCTCCCATCAGGACAGCCTCTTCCCAACCATGCTCACAGGCGTGCCTCTCCCTGGCCCTAGGCCTCTCCCCGAAGGCACTCAGCTTTCTCTCTCCATAGGCCATCTCCTGCTGCTGGGTCTCTCCTGGCACTGCTTCACACCGTCTTCAGGGTTACAGCTTGCTCTCTCTCTGTCAGCTTCCAGGAGCTTCTCATCACAGGGATCCTGGGTCCAAAGTAGGTGCTCTCTGCTCCTGGCTGTTCTTCCTTGGTGGTGGTAGGATCCTCCTCTCTGCTCTGGAATTGGCTCTCTTTTAAAGCAAAACTGACCAATCCCCTTGGTGGGCCACAACCACCCTATCACACAGTCTCCTCCAATCACCCATCTGGGTGGGAGCCACAAGACCATGGCTAGAAAGGTCACACAAATGTAATCAATCACACTGAAGGGCTGCTATGCCAATATTTTTTACATGTTGCTGTAAAAAAAATTAGCATAGCATGCTTACAAAAATACCTCATGGCGGGTGTCATGGATTGAGTTGTGTCCCCCCAAAATATCTGTCAGCTTGGCTGGGTCATGATTCCCAGTGGTGCATGATTGTGTAACCTGATGTGATTTCCTTATGTGTTGTAAACTCTATCACTATGATGAGATTATATGTGATCTCCTTATGTGTTGTAAATTCTATCACTGTGATGAGGTTATACTGATGAGGTTGACAAGATTAGATAGTGTCTTAATGCAATCTCTTTTGAGATATAAAAGAGAGAAGTGAGCAGAGACACACAGGAATCTCACACCACCAAGAAGGCAGTGCTGGGAGCAGAGTGCATCTTTTGGACCAGAGGTTCCTGCGCTGAGATGCTTCCAGACCAAGGGAAGACTGATGCATCACAAGGACCTTACTCCAGAGTCAACAGAGAGAGAGAGCCTTCTCCTGGAGCTGACACCCTGAATTTGGACTTGTAGCATACTGGACTGTGAGAGAATAAACTTCTCTTTGTTAAAGCCATCCAGTTGTGGTATTTCTATTAGAGCAGCACTAGATGACTAAGAGTGGGGGAGGGCGCAGTTGGCAAACACACATAGAAGGCATGCATTGTTTCTGTAAAAATACAGTAATTGTGGTCTACAGTGACCCATGGATACAGCATGAGAAAGATGTTAATTGGATCTTAAAGACAGGTAGGATGTGAATAGGTCAAAAGTTGCATTATGAGAGCAAGGCAAGTTGACAAAAAGCCAGGGTCCATTCAGAGGACTGCAAGTCCATCAATTTGAGGAGAGCAGTTTCACAGGATGTTAGATTTAGCATTCTTTCCTGTAGACAGGGAGCTAAACAATTCGGTTATGTATCCTCAGCAGGTCTTTCCAGCACTCCTTTTGTAAACTTTGAAAGCAATTTTTCAAATGCATCTCCGTTATGTGTTACTGCCTTTGACCTTGAGTTATAGACTTGCATCATTTTTAGTAATTTCCTTACATCTGCCTCCCTCCAGCATCCGCCTGTGGGGCTGAGCTTTGACTTTTGGAACCACACTGAAAAAGTACCACGTCTTTTCTGCACTCCAGTCATTCTGATATTTGAAGTCAGCTATTACACCTCCCCTGAATTTTGTCTCTTCTGGATTAGATGGATAGATAGCTGCTGTTGAGTCAAGTCTGACTCATGGTGACCTTATGTACAACAGAATGAAATGTTGCTTAGTCCTCCTTCATCCTCACAATTACCAGCATGTTTGAGTCCATTGTTGTGGTTGTTGTGCTAATCCATCTCACCAAGTGTCTCCCTTGCCCTCTCTGGCCCTCTACTTCACCAAACATGATGTCCTCCTCTAGCGATTGATCTCTCCTGATAACATGTCTAAAGCAAGCAAGTCAGACAATGTGATCCATAAAGTTTTCATTGGCTAATTTTTGGAAGTAGATCACTAGGCCTTTCTTCTTAGTCTGTCTTAGTCTGGAAGCTCTGCTGAACCTGTCCACCATGGGTGACCCTGTTGGTATTTGAAATCTCGGTGGCATAGCTTCCAGCATCACAGCAACACACAAGCCACCACAGTACAACAAACTGACAGACAGATGGTAGCTCTTCTGGGTTAACCATCTCCAAATCCCTTGTTCCTCAGAATATGGCCCTCACTGTTCTGGGTACTCTCTTGTTGACACAAGCTGTTATTTTCTCCAGTTTATAGCTTGTGTGAAATAATTGGGGGTAAGGATGACCTATGTATTTGATGGTAGCCTTCAGTAAGCCCAGATGTTTCTCTCAGGAGGAACTCTTCGTCTTTATTGGAACTCTGTGAGCTGTGTACTTCTCTGGAGCACTGACTCGAAGGGTCAAAATGGAAGCATCTGTATCTGAGAAGGCCTTGAAGAAATAGCTCCCTATTTTCTGTACCTGTCTTCTTTCCCCTCTAGTCTATTATCTATAGAAAACACACACACATAAAGATATAAACCACTTCTATTCAGTTTGCAAAGCATGAAGCCTGATTGAGCATTTATTTTCTAGATAACCCTCACTGCTTTATTAGCATTTGTTTGTGAAATTATGCAGGTGATTAAATCATTTGTTGAACACCATATATACCAGATTTATGCTGCAGATGTGCATCCAAACAGAGCCTGTGTCCTCAAAGAGATTGCAGGCTGAGACTGGCTCCTAGGTGAGTGGACTGCAGTCCAGGGGGTTGAATGCTAAAATAGGGACAGCAAGGGCACAAAGCAAAGAGCGATGGAGCTGGCAGTGCTGGGGCAGATTGAGAAACCTTGCCACCAGAACAGTATAATGACTAGATCCCGTGCTTCTTGAAAGCAGGGACAATGCGTTGTTCATCCATTTTAGCCTCTGCTCCTAGTATAGTGCTGAACACATTATAAATGCTCAATAAATATTTGTGAACTAAGCTGAGTGAGCTACTGTCTCCCATCAGAGCCAGAGCAATTCTCCGAGCTTACATTAAGCAAGGGAAATGTTGAAGAGAAAGAACTCAAAGAAGATACCCCAATCACTGGATTTTTGCCAGGAGAGTGCAGAAAAAGTCCACCAAGTTGAGTTCTTCAGCATGAAAAGTGCCATCCTTCCCAATCACTTTATGCTTCAACGTGTGTCTTTCTCACTCCTGCTGGGAACTCGCGCTGGGCTTCTGAACGCCACCTGTTTCCCAGCATTTGGTCTTGGGGAAAGCAGAGGAGATACCCTTGTTCCTGTGAAATCTCTCCCACTTGTCTTCCCATAGTGGGCTCTCCTCCTGCATTCCAAACGGCCTCCACTCTCACCTCACTGGGTGGTGTCAACCTGCCAATAGGCCAGCCAAAAGGTATGGGCTCCAGCCACTCCATTCATTGTCAACTCCTGGTGGCATTTGCAGATTACACGAAGGTTCACTGGGAAATGACCATCACCCCAACACAATGTTTGTGTCTCACTCCCCAAAACACCCACAGTAATAGCTGAAATGTGTGCAAAACTTTACATGTACATTATTCCATTCATTCTTCTATGAAATGGTTAAGTGAGATGTCCCACCTGGTTTATAATGAGAGTCAACTCTGTGAAGAGCAGAGCTTACTCAAGATCAAGCTGTTGTTAAAAGTTGAGACGTGAATCCAGGGCTTTAGTTCTTATTATTACCAGAAAAAATGCTTTCTTCTAGATTTTGAAAGTAAGGTTATGTTCATTGTAGAAAATCTGGATAAAAGAAGTAAAGTAATATGACACAAAGATAATTACTATTAATGTCTTGCATTTTATTCTGGTCTTTTTTTATTTATATGCCAGATGTATTACAATAAAATATGCATATACTCCTTTTTATTGCTGTCCTATTATATGTACCAAAGAACCCTGCTGGCATAACAGTTAAGTGCTCAGCTGCTAACTGAAAGGTTTGGCAGTTCAAACCCATCCAGTGGCTCTGCCGGAGAAAAACCTGGTGATCTGCTTCCATAAAGATTACAGCCTAGAAAATCCTACGAGGCAGTTCTGCTCTGTCACATAGGGACACTATAAATTGAAATCGACTTGACAGCACTTAAAAACAACAATAATATTATAATACCCTTTTATAACCTGCCTTTTAATTAGATTATCATTCATTTATTTGATACACAATTCTGGAGCTTTCCTACATGCTGGGTACTGAGGATATAAAATAGCACAGTCTCTGTCCTTATAGGGTGTATAGTCAGGTGGGGAGACTGGCATTCAACAAATAATCATAATAGTAAGTGCAGAGTCAAAGACTGTGATAAGTTACATGGAAGAATAGAGAAGATACTACAAGGCAGGGAACAGGGAGACTTCATTTAGACAGAGGGGTCAGGGAAGAGCTTTCTGGGGAAATGGCACTTAAAACTGAGTCATGTAGGATGAGGAGGGCTTCACCAGGAAAAACTGGGGTGGCGGGGTACAGGCAGCCTCCAATCAGAGGGAATGATACGAGTGAAGGCCCAGAGGCCAGCAGGAGCCATCCAGGGCTATGGAAGGTGAGCAAAGGAGAGGAGCCTGGCAAGAAATGAAGCTGGAGAGGGAGGCAGGGCCCAGATTCCCAAGGCCATATAAGGGCTGGGGGCTTCGTCCAAATACCAAGTGAAGGCAGTGAGGACTTTACAGACAGTGCCATGATCTGCTAAACTTTAAAATATCAATAGGATGAATAAAGGGAATAAATGGGAGTAGGGGAGAAGGAGGAGTTTACCATGAAATATTCTGTAATATAATTTTTAATAGCAGCGTACTATTCTATTTTCTCAATATGCAATAATTAAAAAAAATTCCTTGGTCTGGTGTAATTTTATTCCTGAGGTAACAAATGTCCTTACAGATAAATGATAGTGCACAGCAATGGTGACTGCCTTAGAAGACGCCCCTAGAGGTAGAATTGCTGGGTTAGAGGGCAGGCACAGTTGTAAGGCCCTTTTTCCATATTGCTAAAGTGCCCTCTAGAAAGGCTGTGTGAACTTACACTCCCCCAGGCACAGAATGAATCTACTGATTTCCATACACTTTGAGCAATCCTGAGTATCGTTTTTAAAAAAATATGTGCCATGTTAGTTTAAAAATGAGATCTCATGTTTTAATTTCCATTTCTTTTGATTACCAGTGAGAACGTTTTTCATAAGCGTATCGGTCATTTATAGTTTTGCTCTTGACCCCGTATTTCTGGACCAGGGCTCCTTCTAGTACACCTCACACCTCTTCAGGTGTGGGAAGATTTCAGGAAGAGTTCCTGGCCATACTGACTGTGGCTTCTAGGAGGCCATCTCCAAAGTTCAAGGATGCTGACAGGCAAGTAATTACCCTACAAGTAGGAGAACCAGACATTTTCTAGTTACCACAGAGGCTCATAGAGAAAGGACAAAATAAACAAACTAAAAAGATCCTCCTATCCCATTGCAGTCGAGTCAGTTCTGACTCATAGCGACCCTGTGGGACAAAGTAGAACTGCCCTAAAGGGTTTCCAAGGCTGTAATCTTTACAGAAGCAGACTGTCACAGCTTTCTCCCAAGGAGCAGCTGGTGGGTTCAAACCACTGATCTTTTGGTTAACAGCTGAGCGCTTTAACCACTGTGCCACCAGGGCTCCAATAAAGGACCCAAGAGATAGATATTTTTTCTTTTGCTAATACATAAGGTAACTATGCTCTAGGCATTAAACTGTTTAGATCAGCTCTGTCCAACAGAAATATAATGTGAGCCATGTATGCAATTTAAATTTTCCTAGTGCCACAACAAAGAAGTACAAAGAAACTGGCGAGATTAATTTTAAAAATATATTTTACTTAACTCAAAATATCTAAAATATTATATCAACATGTAATTGATATAAAATTATTAATGGGATATTTTATATACATTTTTCATACTAAATCTTCAAAAGTCAGTGTGCCTCTTACACTTACAGCACATGTAACATTGGCCTAGCCACATTTCAAAAGCTCAATAGTCATATGTACCTAGTGGCTTCCATACTGCTTAATATGAGTCTCTATGGTGAACTGGAAGGTCTGGCACTAAGATTCGTGGATTCATAGGATTTTGGAGCTGAAGAGGTGTTTAGTGAGCTAGCACTCACTAAAGGCATTGAAGGCCATGTGGTCTAGTGAGGACAGGTCTCTGTCCTCCCATCACTGCTCCTTCTATTTCGGGATTACTGCGAGGTAATGGCATATGTGCTATGTAGTAAACTCTCTTTAGATGGTGAAGGTGGTAACATGGTTTTTGTTGTCCTACTATACACGACACAGTTGTTATAGAAAAAAATAAGTTTTGACCCCAGAAAGCAGAGGAACGATGAGCAGAGAGATTTTCCTGGGAAGAATATCCTGTTGGGTCCAGTTAGAGCCTCTGAGTATGGGTCTTAAGGATATTTCTGTTTTTCAAGGCAGATGGGTTCTGGTGGAGTCGTTGCATCTGATGGATTAAAGACAGTGGCCAGCAGGTGGTGCCAGAGACAGTCGGTAATTGTGAGCGCGCACTTCCCAGACTTGGACTATGGGACCACTGGCTGCATGTCAGCATTTTGCTGCTCTGATAGGGAAACTGGATGTGAGACTCCACTTCATCTGTTTGGTATGGAAAATGGGTAATTGGAGAGCAAATTCATTCTGGCTAAAAACAGCAGTAAAAATACTTTTCACTTTAATAAATATTTATCAGTAGCCAATTCTAGACCTGGCCAGGAAAACCATAGAAAATCCTCCAGGAAATAATTTTGAAGCCTTTGTGTATATATATATATATATATATATATATATATATATATATATAAAGAATATAAAATAGTTCATTAATAAATGTTATAATGGTTACAGGTTGATATGATAATACTCAGAGTAGAAAACAGTAAAAAAGTTAAGGGAAAAGTGGTAAGGAAAAGCTTTGTAGAAGAAGGAACACAAAATAGGATGGACTAATCATGGGTTACTTCATGGAGGAGGTGGCCCCAGAGGTTAATCTGGGGAGGATGATGTTGTTAGTTGCCTTCGAGTCGGCTCCAACTCACGGCAACCTTATGTATAGAAAGAGCAAAATGTTACCCAGTCTTGCCGTACCTTCATGGTCATTGGTATGCTCAAGTCCATTGTTGTGGCGATTGTGTAGTGCCTTCCAACTTAGGGGGCTCATCTTCCAGTGCTGTATCTGACAATATTCTGTTCTGATCCATAGGGTTTTCGTTGGCTAATTTTTGGAAGTAGATTGCCAGACCTTTCTTCCTAATCTGTCATTGTCTGGAAGCTCTGTTGAAACCTGTTCATCATGGGCCACCCTGCTAGTATTTGAAATACTGATGACATAGCTTCCAGCATCATAGCAATATTCAAGCCACTACAGTAAGACACACTGACAGGTGGTGGAGGAATTTGAATAGGGCTTTAGTAAGTTGTGGGGATGGGGGTGGGAGAGTCTCAAGGAGAGTGAAAGTGTCAAAGAAGCATAGATCTAAGGTTGGAAGAGATCACATAAATATTGTAATCCAACCTCCCTCTCCCCACACATTTGATGCTTGAAGCCCCTTCCCAACATTCCTGCTCAGTGAGGATGTTTGCCCTTGAGTGTGAAAGGCGAGCCTGCATACATCTGCCCAAGAGGCACCAGCATGGTGTTTTAACTCAGAGGATATAAGTGAGCACCCCAGGCTGAATTTAGTTCGCAGATGTACGTTGCTTGACCTGCATGGTGTTTTTTAAAAATTTCAAATGTGTTGTGAACATGTGAAAATCTAGATTTATCACGGAAGCATCCAGATTTCAGACTAGAACAGAGTAGTGGCTGCCTCTTTGGCCAGGACTTGGGTCCCTCTGCTTCACTTGCTTTGAACCACATGTCTGACCCTGTGGGAGTTGGAGTTTGAAACTTTTAACTTAAATACTTTATTGCTCTAAGATTTCCATGTTCTCTGTAACCATAAGATGGAAGGAAGCCAGAGTCTTAAAAAAACAAAAAACTACTCGTCCAAACCAGAACCTGAGAAAGATCAAGTCATAGAGATTGCAAAATACTCATGAAACCATCCCCCACGTGAAGAACTCTGGGGAGAAAATATGCATCCCAGGGGAAGGATGGTGAAGTGGCAGAGACTCAGAGGAAAGGTCTTCTCTTAAAAGGAACCTCCCAATGAACAGAAGCAAAATTTAGGAGATAATTTATCCTGAAAGAGATAAAAGGAGAGGACATCATTTCTTAGAATGTCTGGAATGAAAAGAAAGTACAATGAAATGAAAGTCACAACAGACAGAACAAAAATCTGAACTGGAAGCAGTGAAAGTAGAGTCTACACTGCAGAAACTTTAATAAGGAACAGGGGATAAATCTTAAAAACTTCCCCAGAATGCAGAGAAAGGTGCTAGGGGTGAAACGAGGGAAAGGAAATAGGATCCAGAGAACACAAGTATAACTTGTAAATAATAGGAATTCTTGAAGAAAGATATAGAGCAAACAGACTATATGCAACAATTGAAGGAATAATAGGAGGAAATTTATCAGCACAAAAACAATCAGAAAAGACTTGGATGCAAAGTGGATGTTTCCCAAGTTTTCAGGCAAACCTTAAACAGAATCTATTCTAAGACAAGAGGCAGTGGTTGTTCAATGGTAGAATTCTTGCCTTTCATGTGGGAGATCAGGGTTCGATTCCTGGACTACATACCTCGTGTGCAACCAGTGGAGGTTTGTGTGTTGCTGTGATACTGAACAGGTTTCAGCAGAGCTTCTAGACTTGGTGGCCTGGCTATCTACTCCCCATAAAAAACAGCCAATGAAAATCCTATGGAAGACAGCAGTACATAGGGTTCCTGTGAATTGGGGGCCAATTCAACAGCAGCTAAGGACAACGACAACATGCCAAGACAAATCCTGGGAAGGATTTAAAATCCCAAGGAGAAATAGAGAGTTCTACAAACTACCAAACAGAAAACTAGAGAAACCAAACAAAAAAAGAGGTTATTTTAGAAGGACATAAATCAAGTTAGTTTCAGTTTTCTTATTTTAACTAACTAATATCAGAAGAACACGGACAAAGCCTGCGGAGTTCCGAGAGAATTCAGTGTGACCCAAGAATTTTCTATCTGAAGAGATGGTATTCTTTGATCAACGCATCCAAAGGCAATGCAAAGATCTCAGAAAACATGCCTCTTAAATAACTACATTTATGCAAAACTAACTCTAAATGTTTTATATCATAAATAGCGAAATCAGAAACAAACTAACAAATGAGAAAATTGCAGGAGGGAAAAAATGGCAGCAGCACGCAACTACGTAGCTATAAAGAAGTAGAGATAAGTGAACAAAAATACTAGCAAGTGGGAAAAAATGCCAAGCCCGTTACTGTTGACTATAGACGGGAAGCTATTTTTGCCACATAAGTGTCTTATAGCACAGAGGGCAGATTTGTATATTTGCAACTATTTTTTGACAAAGCGACTTTTAACACTGTTGAAGAATCAGCCTAGCGGCGGCCGTGGAAACAGCTCATACATGGTTTTTGACCCAAGAGCCCGGCAACCAAAGAAAGTTCACAGCAACAAACACACTGTGGGGCGCATTTCAAGATTTTCCCTCTGTGACTATTTCAGAGTTGCCTTTTTTTTCCTTCTGTTCAACACCTTCATACCTGCGAGAGCTGCCCATCACCAACTCTACTAGTTCAGATGAAGATGACTCCAATCCCTTTGGCTAAGTTACCTAAGAAGGCTCAAGAATAGGCAGCGTTTCCTTTTGCTTCCTGATCTCCTTCAGTTTGTTTTCTTTGCTTTCTTTGAGCATATTTAACATTGTTGATGGGAGGTCTTCTATTTTTCCCATTATTCTGGTCTCCATCAGATAAATTTCCACTTCTTCATGGTTTTCTTTTGATTAGGCCATCAAGAACAGGCAGTTTTTAATTTTTATTTATTTATTAAAAAAAATCTTTCTTGCCACCAGCAAGAGTGATAGATAATAATTGTGCGGAACAAGAGATTTGCCTTGTGCTCAGCTTTTGCTAAGTTAAATGTTTCCATTGGGCATTGAACTGTAAACTCCAACATCAAGACTTCAGCAGGAACCATGCTGCACTAAATGTTTCCATAATGGATGTCACCCAACTCAAGTGGGTTTTTGTTTTCCTTTAGACTCATGATTAATAATGTGCCTGCTCAGCAATGCTTGTACCTGGACTGTACTTCCCTTGTGTTTATGAGAATTGTTTTCTAAACTCAGCCAGTAGTTTCCTTTCTTTTCCTTTTCTTTCTTTCATTTTTTATTTATTTATTTCTTTTTTTCCTTCCTCCCTCCCTGCCTCTCTCCCTCCCTCTCTCCTTTCTGTCCTCCCTTTCTGCCCTCCTCCCTCCCTTCCTTTCTTCTTTCCTTTCCTCCTTCCCTCCCTCCCTGCCTTCCCTCCTTCTTTTTCCCCTTCTCCCTTTCTCTCACTTTCTCTCTTCCTTCCTCCCTCCTTTCTTCCTTCATTTATTTCAAAACAGAACACAAATGTATCTATTTCAAACAATGCTTTGAGTTTCTTTTTGCTGATTGCAAAATCATGGAATACTAGGTGATTAAATGTGGAAGCTATCTCAGGAGTTGATCAACTCTAATTCTCCAGCTGGGGCAAAAAAATCTTCTCTAGAATATCTGGGCAGTAATTATTCAGCCATTTCTTGTTCATTTCTAGTGCCAGGGAACTCACTACCTCAAACTGGGGCAGCTCACCATGAGAACTTTCTAGCAGTTCTTAGAGGTAAGTGAGCCTGGCTTCCTCAGCGTGCTCTTCTGAATCTGAAAGGGGAAGCTTTGTCCTCTTAGTTAACTAATGAAGATACCCATTTCCTTGATAATAAAGGACTCTTACTTATTCCAACTGTATTCAGGCAACTTAAACAAGCACGCAGTTTGAATCCACACCAAAACCTAAAATCTGTTGCCATCAAGTCAATTCTGACTCATAGTGACACTACAGGACAGAGTAGAACTGCCCCATAAGGTTTCCAAGGATCACCTGGCAGATTTGAACTGCTGACCTTTTGGTTAGCAGCCGTACCTCTTAACCACTATGTCACCAGGGTTTCCTTGAATGCACACACTGCGCTAAAATAGAATTTTTCTAAACATGCTTTTTGATTGGTTAATGACTGCACTGCAGGCAGATCTGAGCTTATAAAATGACAAAATACACAGTGTGACCCAAGGGATCTGTGAGTAAGACCTCTCTCCATTAGCCTCTCCCCTACCCAAGGCTACAGTATTGTACTTAGGAGCTTGTCTCTGGAGTCAGGCTGCCTGAATTAAATCCTGTCCTTGCTCTACTAATTGTGTGGTTTGGACAAGTACCTAACTTAAAGACATGTTTAGGGGATTAAATGAGATAACATACATAAAATGCTTAGCATAATTCCTGGTACATGTTAAGAACATACTAAGTATTAGTTGTTGTTAGTATTGCTGTTACTACTACTATTATTTAGCTCAGTGCCTAAAATTCTACCATTAGGCTAACCTGTAGTGTGCATATGAGTCACTGGAGACCTTTATAAAAAAGCAGATTCCTGGCCCATACCCTCGGAGGTTCTAATTCAGTAGGTTCTGACTAGGGCTGGGGAATTTGCCTTTTATACAAGATCCTTGGGTGATTCTGATGCAGGTTGTTTGCAGATCACATTTTGAGAAACACTGCATTGGAGAAAAACCCATTGCTTTCAGGATTTGAAGATATCAGGGCCTTAGGAAAGCCCCCAGACAAACTGTAAGCATCTTTACAAGGGGCTATCAGGCTCCTCACGAGTCCCTGAGTGGTGTAAACAGTTAATACTCTCAGGACTAACCGAAAGGTTGGAGGTTTGAGTTCACTCACAGGCGCCTCAGAAGAAAGGCCTGATGGTATCCTTCTGAAAAATCAGCCATTGAAAACTTTACAGAGCACAGTTCTTCTCTGACACACATGGAATCAACTGGCTTTTGGTTTTATCACTCTCATCAGCTTGTCCACAAGTGTTCAGTCAGCAAACTGTTCCAGAGAACCTGCTCTTCATAGCACCCTCTGCTCCAGCTGGTGATACAGAAATGAAGGACGTGGTCGCTCCCCTCAGAGAGCTCAGAGTCCAATGGCAGAGGACACAATGGTGATATGAGTGCCACTGGTGGTATCCGCGAGGACTTGGAGTGCTATGTGAATCGATATTTTAAACTTTTAACTGTTGTATATTTATTTTTACGCTCACCTACTCATTTTGATATGTGACATTGATTTCCTACTTACAGTAGTGATATAAAGTTTATTTGTAAGGTAAAACCATATCATTTAAAAAAGTAAGTTGATCTAAACAAATTAGTTAAGTAGTAGAGGTGGTAGAGGAATAGAACAAAAATCCTGAAGGTAGTACACAAATGACTGACATTTGGGAAATGCTGCATTGTGGGTAGGAGAGTGACGCTATACTGAATGTGTTCATTAAATAGCAGAGGGGCCAGTGAACTCAACCTTGGAGGGCAGGCAACGTTTTACAGAAGACAGTAGTTTTTCTCCCTCTTCTCTTTCCTTTAATAACATAATGTTTTCGTTGGGTGCCGTCAAGTCGACTCTGACTTATAGAGACTCCATGCTACAGAGCAGAACTGCCCCATAGGTTTCCTAGGAAGTAATCTTTACGGGAGCAGATCATCAGGCCTTTCTCCCATGGAGCTGTTGGGTGGGTTACAACTGTCAATCTTTCAGTTAGCAGCCAAGTGCTTACCTATTGTGCTACCAGGGCTCCTTAATAGTATAGTAATTACCCTGAAAAGAGCACTCATCTTCATGAGTGCTCCCTGCTCTCAGTGCTTTACATACTTTATCTCATTTAATTCTCATAACAACCCTGTGAGGTGAGATGAATGTTTGCCTCATTATTCAGATGAAGAAATCAAGGTCACAAAGCTAGTAAGAAGAAGGAGAACTTGAACCCAGGCAACCTGCTCTAAGCTCTAGCTCCTAACCAGTATTCCACCATCTTGACCTCGTGGGGATTAGAACAAGTGGCTACAATGAAGGCCTGGAGGAGACATCTGTGGTGAGTGTGTGTGTGTGTGTGTGTGTGTGTGTGTGTGTGTGCGCGCGCACATGTAGGGAGATTGGTAGGACCAGCTACATAATTTGCGAAGTCCAGTGCAAAATGAAAATGTGGGACCCCTTGTTAAAATTTTTTTAAGAATTTAAAGCTGGCAAAAAAACAAAAAACAAAACCAGTTGCTGTTGAGCCGATTCTGCCTCATGGAGACCCCATGTGTGTCAGAGTAGAACCGCGCTCCACAGGGTTTTCGAGGCTGTGACCCATTAGAAACAGATTGCCTTGCCACCCAGGGACTCCAATAGCAGAGCATTAAACCAAGTGCAGGGCTCTTCTGAGCACAGGGCTTTAAGTGAATGCACAGGTTGCACCCCCACGAAGCACCCCTGGGTCTTGGGGTGGGATGGAGAGGGGCTGAGAAAGAAGCAAAGGAGGAAACCCAAGACCCTGCATCTCTTTTATTTTTCTGATGACTAACCTGAGGAGCTGTTGTTCTAAAGCAATTTCCTTCTGGGTTTTCCTGCCTTCTGAGGAGAAGAAAAACTCTTTTCCACAAGTACTACACCAGACAAGGAAGAGGTTAGTGTTCTGCAATGACTTCAGGGACCTTAACTCAGCTCCAAATGTCAATATACCTTCAGTGGGTTCTGCAAATAAGAGTCCTGTGTGTAATTACATTTTTAATAAAATACAGTTTGCAGATTGATGGTCAAATAGATTTCCTGCTCTAGAAGCTGGACCTTTCTTCCCAGTGCTGTCACCATGCCCTGTTCATTCTGCCCCCACACTGCAAATCCTTTGTAGTTAGGAAAAGAGTTGTACATTGACTTAAACCTTCAGATACTCCCAGTTCCTGCTAATTCATTGTGTGAAGAGCTAAATGTTATGAAAATTGCCATTTATTGCCTCATGTTCATAATGTACCTGTTTAATGAAATGAAATAGAAATGAATTAGCATTAGACTTCATTGGTGGCTGCAAATCGCAATGCTAAATAATCATGTGCATGGAGGGTTTGAATGGAATTTTCCTAGAAAATGCATGTGCACCTTGTTTTAGTAAGCGATTTTGATATATGAAAGTCTAGAGTTATAAAATATATTTTGGGAGTCATTATTTACTTCTCAAGATGATTTTTAGCTTTGCAAAAGCATTTGCTACATGTTTCTTTTAAAGAACAGTTTCTTCACATAGATTTGAAAAAAGACGTTCATTTAAGAAGTAATCAATTTGCACACAGTTGTCTGGGATGCCCTCTTTGTGCAAAGCAAGACACACCTGTAGTTCCCTCGAAAAAGAAGCAATGTGTTTCTGAATTCTGTGTTGTTGCTTTGTGTTAAGATTATGTTTGCCTCAGCATCCAACTTCCATTTCATTAATTTTGCATGTATGGTCCTGTTACGAACAGCTTCTAATCTGAACAAGTATTCAGCTTTGTCAAATTAATGTCTGTTTTAAAAAATTTCTTTTCATAAAACATGTAATCTGTGGGACAATAAGAAGCTTCTCCAGTGAATTCTTTTAGCCAAGTGGTGGTTGTTGAAAGTGGATGGATAAACATTCACAGACATTAAAAGAGCAATACTGCTTTTTAGAAAGGATTTTAGTGCCCCTGCAGGGAGAAATATGCACATTTCTGTAGACAGGTTCTGTCACGTTCATTGGACACTCATTCCCTGCCTAAGTGGTGTCAGGCACATAGTAGGTTGGCAATGATGGATGGATAAATACATGACTGAGTGAAGAAAGCATTTCTGCATGAACATTCTAGAGACAGTAACCATCCAAGTATTTGGAACCTGGGTCACAGGACTTACAAAACAACCAGTTTTCTATTATACCTGTGACGTCACAGATAGTCTTGGCGAATGTCAGACAAAGCTGGCCCTGAGCTTAAATTTATCTATTCTCACCCTGAGACAGTAATAATTCATGGTAATGATGATGATGATAATTGTAATTATAATGTCATTCATTGAGTGCCTATTATTGTAAACCCTTTACATTTGTCACCTCACTTGATGCTCACAGTAACTTTGCAAGATAGGTATTATTGTCTCCCTTTTACAGATGGGGAAACTGAGGCTTAGGGAGGCAAAGTAATTTCATCAACATCACACAGTTAGCAGCTGATATGAACCCAGGTCTTTTTTTTTTTTTTTTTAATCTCAAAAGCCTACTTTTTTTCCCTCACCGTATTATTTCTACACAATGTCCTCGAGCTTGTCAGAGCTGGCGGTAAGACCAGAAGGCAAGTCTCTTAACTTTCTTGTCAGTGTTTTTGGCTCTGTGGCAGGCCACGACCGATAACCTGCAGGCAAAAGGATAAAGAAAATTCTAATCAGAGTGCTTCAAAAGACTGATATTCTTTACCTCTATCCATCAGGGGTCACAAGATGAGAACCAAAGGCCATCCTCAGTAAGTCTATTGCAAGTTGATCAAATGAATTGGGCTTGTTGTTGTTAGTTGCTGTCGAGTTGATTCCGACTCGTTGCGACCTCAAGTGTGCAGAGTAGAACTGCTCCACAGTGTTTTCAAAGCTGTGGCCTTTTGTCAAGGAGCCCTGCTTGCTCGGAGGTTAAAGCATTCGACTGCTAACCCAAAGATCGACAGTTCGAAACCATAAGCAGCTCCGCAAGAGAAAGATGTGGCAGTCTGCTTCCCTAAAGATTTACAGTGTTGGAAACCCTTTGGGGTCCCTATGAAGTTGGAATCTACTCGATGGTAGTGGGCGTGATTGGGTTGGCCTTTTGGAAGGAGATCTCATGGAATATTTAAAATAATCAGGGTGAAATGTTCCAATGTAGGCAAAAAAGTGCACAATATGTAGTCAGGAACTCGGGTTTAAGTCATGATTTGATATCTTATTAGTCGGATGATCTTGAGCGTCGACACTTATCCTCTTTGAACTTGCTTCCTCATTTACAAAATAGGGGCTATACAAGCACCTACCTATCACAGTGGTTGTGTATTAAATGAGATCATATCTAGGAAATGTTCTCTAGACTAAAATATTGTTAATGTATTCTTTATTCCCAATCACTTGCATTCCTCCCTTTTTATTTTGCCATTTGTTTTGTTTCATAGACATTGCTTTATAGACAATGAACATTTTTTATTTAAGTTTTTCTTATGTGCTTTCTCCGATTGCTTTGACGGTAAACAGTAATTTACCTTTTACAATTGGGACAGGTGTAATTTGTTAAAAGTTTATTAAAGTTGGAAAATTATGTTCAGCACCTAATTACAAAAATCGCTTGCACAAAAGAGAACGGAGGGAATAAACTTAACAACAGTAAATGTGAAAGTCTTTGGAATGTCAGCTGATGGTAAGCTCAGTAGGAGTCAGGGCAAAGTCCAGCTGGATTAATTAACGGATGCTGAGTGCCCAGAACAGAGGCGATAAGACTACCTTGAGCTAGGCAACCAACACTGTTAAGCTGTGTATGCAATTTGTAGAGTTTAACTTTAAAAGGAGTGTTGTTTCACATCTTTGCCGATACTCAGGGTCATTAATCTTTTTAATTATAGCTATTTTTGTGGCATGAAGTGGTACCTCTCTGTGGTTTTAATTGCATTTCCCTGAAAATTAAACATACATCTACCCCATGAACCCAGTCATTCCACTCCTCGGTATTTGTCCAAGAGAAATAAAAACATACATCTACACAAAAGCTTGTATAAGAATGTTTATAGCAGCTTTATCCAGAACAGCCCCAAACTGAAAACAGTCCAAATGTCCATCAACAGGAGAATGCTTACACAAATTATGGTATATTCCCACTATAGAATACTATCCAGCAATAAAAATGGGATAAACTACTGTAATTCATAACAACCTGGATGAATCTCAAAACTACTATGCTGAATTCAACAAGCCAGATGCAAAAAGACTACTTCCTGTGTGATTACAGGAAAAACTAATGTATGGTGACAGAAATCAGGTCAGTGGTTACCTAGGTAGGAGGCAGGAGTTGCCTGGGAAAAGACACCAGGGAACTTTCTGAGGTGATGGAAATGTTTTCTATTTTGCTTAGGAGGTGGGTTTTATAGGTGTGTACATTTTGTTAAAACCCATAAAACTATAAAACTTAATGCCTGTGCTTTCAGTAGACATTATGAAATGCAAGTTGTACCTCAACAAAGTTGATTTATAAAATTAAAAAAAAATCATAGAGATATTGAAATGATTACCTTTTGGATTGTTGAAGAATCTTGGAGCTTGCCCACAGGAAGAACCTAAGGATTCATCCAGAAGAGAAGAGATATGAAAGAAGGCAGGATTGCCAACTCCTCAGACTGGAAGGGCTGGCCTCTGATGGAGGGGTTAGATGCTCTTTCTGTGTCACTCCAGAGGAGAAAAAAAGGGAACGCCAGGGAAGAGGTTGTTTGAGCTCAGTGGAAATAAGGGCTTTTTTAAGAACTAGAGATGCTCTGTGACGGAATGGATGTCTCAGAAGGTCGTGAGCTCCCTGTCACTCAGCAGAGGCTGGGTAAATTCCTGTCAGATGTGTTATAGAGTGGGTCTGTGTATTGATTGGGAGATTTAACTAGATGACCTCAAGACTTCCTCTGGTACAAAGATTCTGCAGTTAGAGGTTGTCTCGTTATGGATTGAACCGTGTCCCCCCCAAAATTATGGTGAAGTCGTAACCCCTGTACCTGTAAATACGACCCTGTTTAGAAACAGAGGTTTTCTTATGTTATGTCAATGAGGTCATATCAGAGTTGGGTGGGCCCTAAACCTAATTACTTCTGAGTGGTGTCTTATAAAAAGAGCAGAGTAGACACAGACACACACACAGGGGAAGACAGACACCATGTGAGGATCATCTACAAACAAAGGAACATCAAGGATTGCCAGCAGATACCAGAAACTAGGAGAGAAGTCCACAGAAGGAATAGACACAGTTGGGACCCTGATTTGGACTTCTAGCCTCCAGAACTTTGAGAAAATAAATTTCTGTTCTTCAAAGCCACTTACTTGTAATATCCTTAGTTACAGCAGTACTAGGTAACTAAGACATTTGGGTAATGGTTAGAGTACGAACTTTGGAGTCAGGCTGCCCATGTCTCAATCTGGGGATCTTGGGTCCACCGCTAGTGAGATGAGTCACCTTATGCAAGTTGACTTCTCTAAGTCCTGGTTTCCTCATATGAAAAACTGATGTGTGTGTGTGCTTATTTTTTTCCCTTACAATCTGTAATACACCCGCAATCTACATGACCTCCAAGAGTTGTCCTTGAGGTTGAAATTGAGATGACTTGTATAAAGGGCATAGAAATGCACCTAACACATATGCTAAGCACATAGTAAGTGTTTAATAAATTTTAGTCATTATTATTATTATTGCTATTATTATGATTCTAAGAATTTTAGGTATCAGCACATGTCAACAATAGATGTTTTGGGCTGAAATTTAGGAGCTCATCCTAAATCTCTCATGTAAGACCCTGAAAGTGGCAATTAGCTCCATCAAAAATGTGATTAACAGTGTACAGGATACTAAAAATTGGGAAAATGCGCTTTCACGGAATACCAAACTTTGTGAATAAAAAAATAGGCAATGCATGTGTATTCTTGGTATGAAGGGATTCTTTTGTACTTGTCTTTACTTGGTTTTGAGTCACAGTACTACATATAGCCAACTTTATGAGGAGAGGTGTGGTGGGTAGGGTTAGCCTTATATTGATCCCGTCCTGTGGGGCACATTACTGTAGCACAAAAAGATTGCTTTCAAATAATCTAGGCCAAAACTCATAGCTTCCCAAGAGGTCCTGATGGATTAAAAAATTCCTTTCTTTAGGAATAGCCCATTCAATCACATGGGACAAAATTTAAAAGGAACAAAAGAATGTACAGTGAAACATTTCCCTCTTGCCCCTATTTTCCAGCCATCAAGGTCCTCTCTCCAGAAGCAATCAATTTTACCAGTTTCTTGTATATCTTTGTAAAGACGTTTTATGCCATGTGGATCCTTTTCCCATTTTTTAAAAACATAGCAGTTTACCACAGAGTATTTTTCACTTTGCATTTTTTTTTACTAACAATATTCACCTCATGATATTTCATTTCAGAACTTGAAAACTTGCTCTTTCATTTTAACGGCTGCACTGTATTCCATTGTATGTATAGACCATATTCTATTTAACCAGTCTGGTGTTGATGGACATTTAAGTCCTCCCCCACCTTTTGCTAATAAACCAAAATCAAAAACCAAACCCATTGCTGTCGAGTCAATTCTGACTCATAGTGACTCTAAAGAACAGAGTAGTACTGCCCCATAGGGTTTCCAAGGAGCACCTGGTGGATTTGAACTGCCGACCTTTTGGTTAGCAGCTGTAGCTCATGAGGCTTCAATAAATAACTTGGTTCTTAGGTCATTTGACACATGTGCCAGTTTATCTGTAGGATAAATTTCTGGAAGTAGAATTGCTGGGTCAAATGACATGAATTAAAAAATAAAATATTGATAGATCTTGCCAATTTTCTCTCCATTAAGGTTATACCACTATACCTTTGTTAGGGTTCCTGTTGGCCCCAAATCTTCACCAACATGATACATTCTCAGACTATTTGATTTTTGCCAATCCAAAGAGTAAAAAAGTGGGATTGAGCATCTCCTCATATGCTTAAGAGCAATTTGTGTTTCCTCTCCTATGAATTGTTTTTTTACATCCCTTGCCCATTTTTTTAAAATTTAATTAACTTTTTGTGAAAGTATACACAGCAAAAGACACACCATTTCACCTATAGCTACATGTACAATTCAGTAACTCTGATTACATTCTTCAAGTAGTGCAACCATTCTCGCTATCCTTTTCCAAATTGTTCCACCACCATTAACATAAACTCACTGCCCACTAAGTTTCTTATTTAACCTTTGAGTTGCTGTTGTCAATTTAATCCCAAATAGATAATTCTTTAAAAGAGCACAATGCTCAAGGCAGACATAATTTACTAATTAAGCTAAGCTACTGTTTGGTTAGAGGAGCCCTGGTGTGCAATGGTTAAGTGCTCAGCTGCTAACTGAAGGGTTGGTGGTTCGAACTCATGAGCTGCTCCTCGGGAGAAAAGACATGGCAATCTGCTTTGTAAAGACTGCATCCTAGGAAACTCTACGGGGCAGTTCTACTCTGCCTTATAGGGTCACTATGAGTTGGCATCGACTCTGTGGCACACAACAACAACAAATTGTTTGGTTTAAAGACTTCAGGAGATTTGGTTTAAGGTTTAAAGATTATCTCAGGGCAGTAGTTTCGGGGATTCACCCAGCCTCAATGGATCCAGAAAGTCTGGATTCCACTGAAAATTTGAAATCCTGTTCTTTTGATAAAGATTCTTCTATAGAATCTTTGATCAAAACATTCACTAATGGTAGTTGGCACCATCCAGTTCTTCTGGTCTCATGACAAAGGAGGCAGTTGTTCATGGAGCCAACCAGACACACATTCCATTTTCTCCTCTGATTCTTGACTCACCTTCTTCTTTTGATGCTCCAAGTGAATGGAGACCAATTGTTGTACCTTGGATCCTTTGTCTGTTTTTTGATTGGTTCACATGTATAATTTTTTTTGTTATTGAATTTATTAGAGTAAAAATGTTTATAATATCTTTACATCCTTTCAGATTTAAAATTTTATTTTTTAAGTTAACATACATTTAAAATTGAGTTTTTTAGTGTGCAGTTTTAACACACGTGAGTTTTAACACATGTATAGATTTGTGTAACCACCTCACAATCAGGATACAGAACAGTTCCAGAACCCCAGAAAACTCCCTTGTGCTGCTCCTCTATAGTCAAATCCTCCCCCATGCCTAGACCTTGGCAACTATTGATCTGTTCTTTGTAGCTATAGTTTTGCCTTTTCCAGAATTTAACATAAATGGAACCATGAAGTAGGTAACCTTTTACAATTGGTTTCTTTCACTCAGCATAATGCCTCTGAGTGTCATCCCTGTTGTTGTATGTATCAGCAGTTCATTTCTTTGTATTTATGTGTGTAATTCTATTGTACGGATGTGCAACAATTAGTTTATCCATTCACCCATGGAAGGACATTTGGGTTTCCAGTCTCGGTGATTATGAATAGAGTTGCTTTAAACATTCGTGTGCAGGTTTTTGTGTGGATGTAAGTTTTCATTTCTACTGGATAAATACTTAGGTGTCAGTTTCTATTGACTGCTTTTTTTCTTCACTATGGCTACTTTTTCTTTTTTTTTTCATGTCTTATAATATTTTCTTGGGTTATTGCTCATTGTTTATGGTATGTTGTGGAGACTCTGGATTCTGTAATCTTCCTCTGAAGATGGTTTATTTTTGTTCTAGTAGGTAGTTCAATTATTGGATGAACACTTACTAATTATGTGAGCTTGGTCTTGCATTTTGTTATGACATATCTGTGGAAAGCCCCTCTAGCTTGGTGAAATTCAACTTCTAAGCTGTTTCCCCTGTGGATCTTGTCACAGCTTGGTTTAAGGCTTTGCTTGGTTTAAGGGTGGATCTTATGGGTTGGTGTTAGCTTCTGCCCAGTTGGCACCTGACTCATGGCAACCCCATGCACAATAAAATGAAATGTTGCTTGGTCCTGTGCCATCCCCATGATCGGCTGGGGATCAGACTGTTGTGATCCCTAGGGTTTTCACTGGCTGATTTTCAGAAGTAGATCTCCAAGCGTTTCTTCCTAGTCTGTCCTAGTCTGGAAGCTCTGCTGAAATCTGTTCAGCATCATTGCAACATGCAAGCCTTCACTGACAGATGGATGGTGGCAGCACATTAGGTGCATTGGCTTAGAAATGAGACCAGGTATACTGAAAGTTGTTGTTGTTAGGTGCTTTCGAGTCAGTTCTAACTAATAGTGACCCTAGGTACAACAGAACGAAACACTGCCCAGTCCTGTGCCATCCTCATGATCTTTGTTATGCTTACGCCCATTGTTGCAGCCACTGTCTCAATCCATCTCATTGAGGGTCTTCCTCTTTTTTGCTGACCTTCCACTTTACTAAGCATGATGTCCTTCTCCAGGAACTGATTCCTCCTGATAACATGTCCAAAGTATGGGAAATGTAGTCTCGCCGTCCTTGCTTCTAAGAAGCATTCTGGTCGTACTTTTTCCAAGACAGATCTGTTTGTTCTTTTGGCAGTCTATGGTATATTCAGTATTCTTTGCAACACCACAATTCAAAGGTGTCAATTCTTCTTCCATCTTCCTTATTCATCGTCCAGCTTTTACATGCATATGAAGCGATTGAAAACACCATGGCTTGGGTCAGGCGCACCTTAGTCTTCAAGGTGACGTCTTTGCTTTTCAACACTTTAAAGAGGTCTTTTGAGGCAGATTTGCCCAATGCAATGCATCTTTTGATTTCTTGACTGCTGCTTCCATGGATGTGATTGTGGATCCAAGTACGATGAAATCCTTGACAACTTCAATCTTTTCTCCGTTTATCATGATGTTGCTTATTGGTCCAGTTGTGAGGATTTTTGTTTTCTTTGAGGTGTAATCCATACTGAAGGCTGTGTTCTTTGATCTTCATCACTATGTCCTTTAAGTCCTCTTCACTTTCAGCAAGCAAGGTTGTGTCATCTGCATAACGCAGGTTATTAATGAGTCTTCCTCCAAGCCTGATGCTGCATTCTTTTTCATATAGTCCAGCTTCTTGGATTAATTGGTCGGCATATAGATTGAATAGGTATGGTGAAAGGGTACAACCCTGATGCACACCTTTCCTGACTTTAAACCATGCAGTATCCCCTTGTTCTGTTTGAATGACTGCCTCTTGATCTATGTACAGGTTCCTCATGAGCACAATTAAGTGTTCTGGAAATCTCATTCTTTGCAGTGTTATCCATAATTTGTTATGATCCACACAGTAGAATGCTTGGAAGGCGATAGTTTTACCACTGAACCACTAATGCCTCAAGTGGGCCTGGAGTAGGCCTTATTCTAGAGCGTGGTCCTTACCCCTAAGAGAAAGCCTTTCTTGTATGCCAGCTTGCTACATGGAGTGTTAGTGAGATGTTAATAAAGTCTCTCCACTCAGACCAGGCTGGCCAGCTTAACTCCCCACCCTCAGCACTATTTGATCTCTGTTCTATTCTCAAGTCCATAGTGTCCAGTCTCTGGTAAGCCTCTTGTAGGGTCATGTGCAAATGAACTCAGCTCTTGGTCTCGGACTTTTGGAGAACTCTAACTTGCAAGGTACTCTTCCGTCAGTTCTTTCCTCTCTAGTGCCCTGCCCGACAGTTTCCAGATATTTCAGCTGCCTCAAACTTTGATCCTTGCCACTTCAGCTCAGTGGGACCACTGTGCTCTGTTTGGACTCTAGCTCATTGCATTTTCGTTGGGAAATTGTCCCCCAGGCAGATTGCTGGGTGATCAGAGGGCTCAGCCCATGAGTTTCCCTTATCTTAGGAATCTCTGTTCTTGTACTACCTATCATCCAGGGCCTGAAAACAGTGGCCTCTTATATTTGTCTGTTTTTATGATTGTTTGCAGTACTGTGCAAGTTTGATACCAGTTACTCCTATCAAAAGTTTATGCGAATGATAGATCCAGAATGATTTATTAAGGGCAACCAGGGGTCTTTTGCTTGCAACCTAACTTTTCATCTAGGGCAACCTTGCTTTCTCAACTGTCAGAGAGCTCTGTACTGAAGGGTACCAGGGATCTGACCTGGTTTGGTAATTTTTGTGATCTTACATATGCTACATCAAGTAGATTGGGAATATTTTCCAAGCAGCTGAAACATAGCTTCTGTAAACTGCACTAGGTAATGAATTTTTAATTTTCAGGCCAGTTCTTTCACAGCAGTAAAAACAGATTCAATTATATGCTCATTGGGAATTCTTGACTGTTATAAATTTTGAAGTGTTTTATTATAGGAGAGATCAGATTTTCTCCCAGCACAGCATGACCAGGATGGTTTTTCCCTTCGCAAAAGGGCAGTTGTCTTATTTGTGGGTTGGAGACAATGTCAAGGAAGAAGAGAGTATGTTAAAAAATTGGCAAACTTTATCACTTTATTTAACCCAGTTTTAACTGATGACAAGTTATAGATCATGTCTATTAACTTTTCTTTTTTAAAACTTGTTTTGTTGTTGCTGTTGAGAATATACACAGCAAAACATACACCAATTCAACTGTTTCTACATGTACAATTTAGTGACATTACAGTCTTTGTGTTGTGCAACCATTCTCACTCTATTAACTGTTCAAGTGTGACTGTGGCACTCTTATACCATCACCCCCAGTTGGAGGAGAAACAGGCATTGTAGTAACTCTAGTGATGAATGACCTGCTTTCTCTCTTATTAATCTCTAGGAGATAAGAAATTGATGTATGACAATCCTGAAGTCCTAACGCTTCTTTCATTATTCACTTATTTATCACATGTCTATTGAGTCCTTTATTGGTTTGCTATTGCTACAATATGCTGTGCAAAAACAACTTTAAGTCTCAATGACACAACTATGTGTATTTATTTAGTTCATGAATTGGGTTAGCTGGGATTGTCTGATCTAGGCTAGGCTCAGGAGGAGCCATCCAGCTCTGCTTTTACCATCTTTCCCACACTCCTTCTGTAACTATTGAGCTAGCCTAGAGATTTTCTTCTCATGGTGATGGCAGAGACACAAGACAGTAGGTCCAACTGCATGAGCCCATTTCCAGCCTCTGCTGCATTACATTTGCTAACATCCTACTGGCCAAAGCAAGACACATGGCCAAACCCATTGTCAATGGAATAGGGACATATGTTCCTCCTATGGGAGTGAAGAGGAGGAAGTCAATATTTTTGCAATATACTGTAATACACTACAAGTACTTATATACCAGTCACTAAGGCTACAGAGAAGAAGAAGATGTCATTGCCCTAAGAGCCCTCACAAAATTTCTCCCAAACCTCAAGTGCAGTGATCTTATACCTAATGGAAGGTGTAGAGAAGGAGTTAAAACTTCAGTTCAAATGTAACAAACTCTCAGGCTTTTAGGATTTTTTTCCTTTTAATTTCACACCCTGGAGGATGTTAAAGTTGGATTGCTGGCAGTCTACCAGCGCATTGTGTTGAGCTGAAATCCCCTGCTATTAATAACCAGGTATACTGTGATTTTGAGATTTAAAGCCATGATCTCATGTTAGAAGCTGCAGTGGGCCAGGAAGCTGTTTGGGTTCATAACACTTCTAAAAGCACTCTGTCAAAGACACTGGGGATTAAAGGGAAAACGCATAAGCAGGCCTATACACAGGGACTCAGAGTAACATGGCTTTGTTTCAAGAACTCACAGCTAGAAAGGTGCAACAAAAAACTGAAATATGCAGGCTATCCAACCAATTGAAGCAAAAATAGAGGGTTATTGAAATGAATGACTAGAGGGATCAAGGAAGATCTTGATGGACTGGAAATGCAAGTGTCTCCTCCTCGCCTTTTATGAGGACCTCTCACTCATGGGTCAGTGTTGGAGTTGAAGTTATGCTTGAGGAAGTCTCAGAAAACCTTGGCCAGAGGAATCCTGAGAACCTCATGCCTTTTCTGAGTCATCCAAACTTTAGAACACTGAAGTGGGGAGTCAGAACTGAAGGGTTGGGTTTATGGGGTTCAGGATCCAAAAGCTCCTCCAAGTATGACCCTGGACTACATCCAAAGATGACTGAACAAAGGAAAAAAATTAAACAGGAGAAATTTTACTGGGACATGAGAAAGAAGATTTCAACTTTAGGAACATCTTTTTTGAGTGGGTCAGGTTTTTTTTTTTCTTCTCTTTTTTGTACACGTATTGTTTTATAACATTGGTTAACAACCCCATGACATGTCAACATTCTCCCCTCTCGAACTTGGGTTCCCTATTACCAGCTTTCCCGTCCCCTCCTGCCTTCTAGTCCCTGTCCCTGGGCTGTTGTGCCCCTTTAGTCTCATTTTGTTTTATGGGCCTGTCTAATCTTTGACTGAAGAGTGAACCTCTGGAGTGACTTCACCACTGAGCTAAAAGGGTGTCTGGGGGCCATAGTCTAGGAGTTTCTCCAGTCTCTGTCAGACCAGTAAGTCTGGTCTTTTTTTGTGAGTTAGAATTTTGTTCTACATCTTTCTTCAGCTCTGTCCGGGACCCTCTGTTGTGATCTCTGACAGAGCAGTCAGTGGTGGTAGCCGGGAACCATTTAGTTGTACTGGACTCAGTCTGGTGGAGGCTGTGCTAGTTGTGGTCCATTAGTCCTTTGGACTAATCTTTCCCTTGTATCTTGTTTTCTTCATTCTCCCTTGCTCCCAAAGGGGTGAGACCAGTGGAGCATCTTAGATGGTCGCTCACAGGCGTTTAAGACACCAGATGCTACTCACTAAGGTAGAATGTAGAACATTTTCTTTATAAAGTATGTTATGCCAGTTGAGCTAGATGTCCCCCAAGACCATGGTCCTCACAGCCCTCATACCAGCAATTCAGTCCCTCAGGGAGTTTGGATGTGTCTATGGAGCTTCCCTGACCTTCCCTTGTAAAGTTGTTCTGGCTTCCCCAGTATTATGTACTGTCTTAGCCTTCACCAAAGTTACCACGTGTCTGTTGTCTATTTAGTATTTCCCCCCCACCCCTCCCATCCCTCTTAACCATCAAATATTGTTTCTTTTTGTGTAAAAACGTTTTCATGAGTTTTTACAGTAGTGGTCTCATACAGTATTTGTTCTTTTGTGATTGACTTATTTCACTCAGCATAACACCCTCCAGATTCATCCATGTTGTGAGATGCTTCCCAGATTCATCATTGTTCTTTATCATTGCATAATACTCCATTGTGTGTATGTACCATAGTTTGTTTATCTGTTCATCTGTTGATGGGCATTAAAGTTGTTCCCATCTTCTTGCTATTGTGAACAATGCTGCCATGAACATGGGTGTGCGTACGTCTATTCGTGTGACTACTCTTATTTCTCTAGGATATATTCCTAGGAGTGGGATTGCTGGATCATATGGTATTTCTATTTCTAGTTTTCTAAGGAAGCACCATATCATTTTCCAAAATGATTGTATCATTTTGCATTCCCACCAGCAATGCATAAGAGTTCCTATCTCCCTTCAGCCTCTCTAACATTTGTTATTTCCAGTTTTTTTGATTTGTGCCAGTAATGCCGGGGTGAGATGATATCTCATTGTGGTTTTAATTTGCATTTCTCGAATGGCTAGTGATAGCGAGCATTTCCTCATGTGTCTGTTGGCCACTTGAATGTCTTCTTTGGTGAAGTGCCTGTTCATTTCCTTTGCCCATTTTTAAACTGTATTATTAGTCTTTTTGTTGTAGAGGTGTTGAATTTTCTTGTAGATTTTAGAGAGTAGACTTGTAATCTATGACTTGTAATGTCCAAAAATTTTTTCCCAGTCTGTAGGTTCTCTTTTTACTCTTTTGGTGAAGACTTTTGATGAGCATAAGTGTTTAATTTTCAGAAAATCCCAGTTATCTAGCTTATCTTCTGGAGTTTGTGTGTTGGTGGTTATATTTTGTACCCTGTTAATGCCGTGTATTAGGGCCTCTAGCATTGATCTTATTTTTTCTTCTATGAACTTTATAGTTTTTGGCTTTATATTTAGGTCTTTGATCCATTTTGAATTAGTTTTTGTATATGGTGTGAGGTATAGGTCCTGTTTCATTTTTTTGCAGATGGACATCCAGTTTTACAGGCACCATTTGTTAAAAAGACCATCTTTCCCCATTTGATGGGCTTTGGGCCCTTGTCGAGATCAGGTAACTGTAGGTGGATGGATTTAATCTGTGTTCTCAATTCTGTTTTGTTAGTCAATGTGTCTGTCATTGTACCACTATCAGGCTGTTTTGGCTACTGTAGCTGTATAGTAGGCTCTGAGATCAGGTAGTGTGAGTCCTCCTACCTTATTGTTCTTCTTCAACAGTGCTTTACTTATCTGGGTATTCTTTCCTTTCCATATAACATTAATGATTATTTTTTCCATCTCTTTAAAGAATGTTGTTGGTGTTTGGATCAGGATTGCATCGTATTTGTAAATTGCTTTGGGTAGAATTGTCATTTTCACAGCGTTGAGTCTACCTATCCATGATCATGGTATGTTTTTCCATTTATGTACATCTCTTTTGGTTTCTTGAAGTAGTGTTTTGTAGTTTTCTTTGTATAGGTCTTTTACATTTCTGGTTAGATGTATTCCTAAGTATTTTATTTTTTTAGGGACTATTATAAATGGTATTGTTTTCCTAATTTCATTTTCATCGTTCTCCTTATTGGTGTATAGGAATCCAACTGATTTTTTATGTTTATGTTGTATCCTGATACTTTGCTGAATATTTCTATTAGTTCCAGTAGTTTTCTCGTGGAGTCTTTTGGGTTTTCTATGTATAGTATCATATCATCTGCAAATAGGGACAGTTTAACTTCTTCATTACCAATTTGGATGCCTTTTATTTCTTTTTCTTGCCTTATTGCTCTAGCTAAGACTTCCAGCACAACGTTAAATAGGAGTGGAGATAAAGGGCATCCTTGTCTTGTTCCTGTTCTTAAGGGGAATGTTTTCAACCTCTCTCCATTAAGAATGATGTTGGTCATTGGGTTTGCATAGATGCCCTTTATTATGTTGAGAAATTTCCCTTCTATACCTGTTTTATTGAGAGTTTTTATCAGGAATGGGTGTTGGACTTTGTCGAATGCCTTTTCTGC
>NW_004443947.1:27710975-27777647 GCF_000243295.1 Trichechus manatus latirostris | reverse complement strand
ATGTGATTGATTTTTTTTCCTTGCTCTTCCTGTTGTTAATTTCTACCTTGATGGTGTTGTGGTCAGAGAAGATACTTCATATTATCTCAATGTTCTGGATTTTTTGAGGGTTGGTCTGTGACCTAAGATGTGGTCTATTCTGGAGAATGTTCCATGTGCGTTGGAAAAGAATGTGTGTTTTGCAGCTGTTGGGTCGAGTGTTCTATATATGTCTGCGAGGTCAAATTGGCTGATTGTGCCATTTAGGTCTTCTGTATCTTTGCTGAGTTTCTTTCTAGATGTTCTGTCCTTTACCAAGAGTGATGTGTTGAAATCTCCTACTATTATTGTGGGACTGTCAGTTTCTTTTTCAGTGCTGTTAGAATTTGTTTTATGTATTTTGGAGCCCTGTCATTGGGCGCGTAGATGTTTATTATGGTTGTGTCTTCATGATTGATCTTTCCATCAATCGCTATATAGTGCTTTCTTTGTCTTTATAGTGGATTTTGTTTTAAAGTCTATTTTATATGAGATTAGCATTTCCACTCTTGCTGTCTTTTGGTAGCTGTTTGCTTGATATATTTTTTTCAGCATTTGATTCTTAATAAATTTATGTCTTTGTTTCTAAGGTGTGTCTCTTGTAGACGGCATATTGATAGATTCTTTTTTTTATCCATTCTGTCACTGTCTGTCTCTTTATGGATGCATTTAGGCCATTTACATTCAGTGTAATTATTGATAGGTGTGAATTTATTGCTTTCATTTTGTAGTGCTTTTTTTTGTAGTTCTGACGTTTTCTTTGTTCCTCTTACTCTCCTGTGGTGAATTACTTTTGTTTGTGGATTTTTCTTTCATTTCTTGTGTTTTTGTAGATTTTATTTTTACTGAGACTTTGTTTTTCTTCTTTATTTTGATGAGTGGGTTTGTTAACTTTCTTTTTGGTTACTGTCTTAGGCTGGGTTCTCTAGAGAGGCAAAACCAGTAAAGTGTATAAATATATATCTAGAGAGAGATTATATCAAGGAAACAACTCACAAGATTATAGAGGCTAGAACGTCCCAAGTCCGTGGATCAGGGTAAAGGCCTCTCCCAAGTCACACAGCCACAAAAGCTGGCAAGCCCAAGATCGGCAGTTCAGAGAGCAAGGCTCCCGCTCTCAGGCTGTGCAGATTGACGAATCCCAGGTTTGGCAGATAAGCTGACAGCTCAAGTCCCAAGAACGGGAGATGAGATGACAGGAAACAGCTGCAGGATCCAGAGAGAGCAAAAATCCAGAAATTCTGCTTATATTCAGATGTGGGCCACACCCCCAAGGAGACTCCCTTTCATCTGATTGGCTACTCAAAGTATATTCAATCATGGGAGTGATTACATTAAAACACTGATAATCATGGTCCAGCCAAGTTGACACACAATCTTAACCATCACAGTTACCTTGAAATTTATCCTTATCTTCCTAGGTTTGAAGCTGTCTATTATTACTTGGTTTTGCCTTGCCTTCCTCTCTATTAGATGGTTCTATACCTACACCATTTATTCCCTCTTTCATTGTTCGGATATTGTTATCATTTAAAGATTAACCACTCTGGTTCCCGGTTATAATCTTTTTGGTTTTGGATAATCCTTGAGAGTTCATTTCCTAGGTTGGTATCTGGCTGGTACAATCCTGTGTCCTAGATTCAGGCTGTGGTATGATGTTGTTTGTTCTCAGACCAACGGGCACCCTTTAAAAATTCTTGTAAGTTCGGTTTGGTTTTTACATAGTCCCTTAATTTCTGTTTATCTAGAAATGTCCTAATTTCACCATCATATTTGAATGAGAGTTTTGCAGGATATATTATTCTTGGCTGGCAATTTTTTTCTTTCTAGGTTTTATATATGTCTTCCCATTGTCTTCTTGCCTGCATGGTTTCTGCCAAATAATCCGAGCTTAGTCTTATTGTTTCTCCTCTATACATGACTTTTTGTTTTTCTTGAGCAGCTCTCAGGATTCTTTGTTTGTTTTTAGTTTTAGCGAGTGTGATTATGATATGCCTTGGTGATTTTCTTTTGAGGTCTATCCTATATGGGGTTCATTGAGCTTCTTGGATGGTCAGGTTTTCATCTTTCATTATATTGGGGAAGTTTTCTGTCAGCAGTTCTTCAAGGATCCTTTCTGTGTTTTCTCTCCCTCTTCTGGAACTCCGATCACTCATAAATTTTTGGTTTTGATTGTATCCCACATAATTCTCAGGGTTTCTTCATTTTTCTTTGTTCTTTTTCTGATTTTTCTTCAAACAGAGTTATATCCAAGTGTTTGTCTTCAATTTCACTAATCCTGTCTCCCATCATTTGAAACCTGCTCCTCAGCCCTTCTATGACACTGTCCATTTCTGAAATCTTGTTGTTTATCTTTTGGATTTCTAATTGTTGTTTTTGTATGATTTCTAGTGGTAAATTTATTTTGGCATTTTGTTCCTGTATTATTTTCCTGAATTCATCCTTTTTTTGTTTGTATTTTCTGTGAATTTGTCTATTTTTTCCTCATTTTTGTCTGCTTTTTAGCTTCAACTCTTGGATAGATCTGAATCGTAGAGATTTGAATTCCCTGTCAGATAGTTCTAGTGCCTCTTCTACTGGAAAGTCATCTGGTGTTTTATTTTGGATGCCTACTGGAACCATCCTGTCCTGTTTTTTTTTATATGTTTTGATAGTGTCTGTCTGTGGGACATTCAGTAGTTATTTTCCTCATTTATTGATTGTAGATTTGTTTGTTTCATACTGCTTTTTTTTAAAAAAAATTTGGTTATGTCTGAGCAGGTGGGCTGCGTGTTCTTTGTTTGCTTGTCTGTGGGCACGATACTTTTCACCTCCTTGTCCAATGGGCAGGGACAGTCGCTCAGCTATGGTGCAGCATGGCAGGTCCAGCTAAAAGGAAGTTGCTGGGATAGGTTGTTTGTGGCATGTACTAGGACTGACAGGGCAGGCTGGAAATTAGTGCAGGGCAGTTTCTGGTAGGCTGTGCCTGTGCTGATTGGGGGTGTGATGTTCAGCACATTGTGCAGGTAGGCAGGAAGGAGAGGTGAGATTGTGATGTGTGGAGCTAAGATGGGTACGGGAGAGAGGACAGAGATACAGGAGCCAAAAAAAAAAAAAAAAAAAAGGGCTAAGGGAGTTTTCTGTTGGAGTGGAGAGATGAGAAACCAAGAAATAGAGAAAAACAAAAAGGAGAAACAAAAAAAAGAGACAGGGAAAAAGAAAATAAATAAATAAATAATTGGAGTGGGGGGGGTGTGAAGAAAAGCCCCTGGGGATCCCACCGGTGTGACTGTGAATACTGCAAAGTGGCTCCCAGGCCGCGAAGTAGAGTCTGGCTAGAAGGGGTAGAGATGTGACACAGTGCCAGGTTTTCAGGAGACAGGAAGAGAAGTTAAGTATAGAGAGACAAGAAACTGAGAAATGAAGAAAGACAAAAAGAAAAAAAAAGTGAAGAGAAAACAAAAAAAAAGAAAAAAGAAATGCCCCCACTGATCCCACTGTGCGGCTTCACAGACTGGGGAAGTAACTCCCAATCCACTCAGTACAGCCTGGGTAGAAGGGGCTCCCGAGCCGAGAAAAGAAAAAGAAAACAAACAAAACAAAACAGAACAACAACAAAAAAGCCCTAGGATCCCACCAGCATGGCAGCAAGGGCCAGGAAGCAGTTCCACAGTCGAGCAGTGCTTCACAGCATTTCAAGAAGAAGCGTAGATAGCACATGAAGCCAGGTGTTTGAGAGAAAGGAGAGGGAGGTGGTGAGGGGTACGGAAGAAATCAAAAGAAGCTGAAAAAGCAACACTAGAAACAAGCAAATGGCAATCAGGAAGCAGGCCAGTGTGGGCAGATTGAATCCAAGTGGCACAGGGCTGATGCCAGTGCCTCCCGGCCAAGAGACTGTGGTGCAGGAAGCAGAGAAGGCTGAGTGGGGATGAAGACGGGTGGGGGTTGGGAAAGCATATATCGCTTGTTATCAGTTGTTCTGCCTCCTGCTGGGAGCTCCTTGAAGCTGCTTTCCCATACTTCCTGTCCCCTGATCTCCAGTGTGGGCAGGGTGAATCCAAGTGACAGGGACCCTGCACTTCCTGGCTGCCGAGCTACTGCATCCAGCTATGAAGCAGCAGAGGTTGAGCAGGCAGGAGAAGGATAGGGGTGGGAAGGGGTATATTACCAGTTACTGGGTGCTCTGTCTCCTGTTGGGAGCTCCATGAAGCTGCTTTCCCATACTCCCTGTCCACTGATCTCTAACAGGAATCCAAGATGGCAAATCCATGCTGTGTTAGCTGATACGGGCCCTCTGCACTCATCTTTCAGCTCTCTGTTCTCTGTCAGTTTCTTATTCCATTTGGTGCTTGGCTGAGTTCTTTATCTCTTCATTTGGCACTTAGGGTTCCAGGATTGATGTTTGTCTCTGTTTTACTTAATTTTTCAGGTCTTTGCTGTGGAAGGATGGCATGGTGCTTTTTTCTATAGTGCCATTTTGGCTCCTCCCAGGAACATCTATTCTTATCTAACTCTTGTTTTACAGCTGAGGAGGTAAAGCAATCTTCTTGAGATTACACTAGTCTATGGCAGGGCCAGGACTAGAACCAGTTCTGTGTCCTCATGGTGGTACCTAGCAGCTAACATTTATAAAGTGCTTGCTACGTACCAGGCTGTTCTAAGCACTATATGTAGATAGTATGTTTTTGTATTCATGACAGTTCTGTGAAATAGGTACTATAATTATTCCCATCTAACAGAGGAGGTTACTGAGGTACTACGATGCCTGCTCAACTCGCCTCATGTCACACAGTTAATACGTGGGGGATTAAAAATCAAGTAGTCTGACCTAGAGCTGAACTCTTAACTTTATTGCTATTATTCAGTGAGATCAGCTAGTTAGACAAGAATGTCCCTCTTGCCTAAGACTGGCAGAACCCATAATTGTAAGGCAAGAGATTCTTTATTCTTACAGAGGTGGGGCGGTGAAATAGTAAAGTCTACTGAACTGTCTAAGGTGCTGAGTTCCAACTTCATCTCATGTATGTTTGTGTACTGTACCCATTACCAATACTTAATAAATTTTACTCCAGAAATCTAGAATTTTAGAGCTGAATAGACTACAGTAAATAGTAATTGCACCTCTACTGTGTGCTAGGCATTTTAGATTTGTATTTCACTAAGGCGTCACATTCTTTTGCGGAAGAGAGTGGCAGATAAACTACTACCAATATTATAAGACATAATGAAGCAATTACTTATTAGAAATATAAAAATTGAGATATGGAAAGGGGTGACAGTAAATTATCTATGGAGCCTTTAAAGTAGAACTAGAGGAACAATTTCAATAAAGTTAAGAGGACACTACCACCACCTGTCTGTCAGTTTGTCATACTGTGGTGGTTTACATGTTGCTGTGATGCTGGAAGCTATGTCATCAGTATCAAATACCAGCAGGGTAACCCATGGTAGACAAGCTTCAGTGGAGCTTCCAGACTAAGACAGACTAGGAAGAAAGGCCTGGATATCTACTTGTGAAAATTAGCCAATGAAAACCCTATGGATCACAACAAAACATTGCCCAAGATAGTGCTGGATGGTGAGCTTTCTAAGCTGGAAGGCACTCAAAATACACAATGGCCGAAACAACAGGCTTGAGCAAACCAATGATGGTGAAGATGGTGCAGGACCGTGCAAAGTTTCATTCTGTTATACATGGGTTGCCTTAAGTCAGTCTTCTTGATGGCAACTAGCAACAACAGAGGGACAGTATAAGTAAAGGAATGGTCTTTTTGAGAAAGGGAAGGTATATCTGTGGGGTGAAGTTGAGATTTACAAATACCTAGAACACATGTTTCTACTCCCCTTCACACATGCATGACACACATCTCTGAATGATCACCTTATGTTTTCCTACTATTCTGAATAGCACCGCAGAAGCATTCTCAACACAAAGCTTCAAGTAGGCATTACTAATTGAGCAGTTTGGCCATGTGAGATAAGCCTTTTTCGCCTTTCTAGACTAGCACATTGGTGAGTGGTGTATGTGGTGGCAGGTTAGATCATCTAGTCCTCCTTACTTAATTTAGAGATGATATGACTTAGGAGCAGTAAAGTAATTATATAGCCTAATGCAATAAGCAAGTGGCAGAGACAGAAGAAATAGAACACAGATCTCATGACCTGGGTTGGTATCCTACACTGATTACCCATCTCAGGATTTCTCAAAGCTAGCTTCATTGACTGCTTGCATTAGCAACCCCCAGGTGAGAAATAAAAATGCATGGTCCCGAACTCTGTGCCAGAGCTATTGGAATAGAATTCCTGGAGCCTGTGGCTTGAGAATCTGGATTTTTTACAAGCTTTCTTAGTTATTGTGGGATAGGACAGGGTTTGTATAAACCAGCCCCCACCCAAAAAAGAAAAAAACATTGCTGTTGAGTTGATTCCAACTCATAGTGACCCTATAGGACAGAGTAGAACTGTCCCCGTAGGGTTTCCAAGGAGCAGCAGGTGGATTTGAACTGCTGACCTTTTGGTTAGCACCCGTAGCTCTTAACCACTGTGCCACCAGGGCTCCAAGGTTACATAGAACTCTGTTAACTTTTGATTTATTTCCACTAGGAAATCAATGCTAACAATACATTTTTGGAATTGATTTAGAGCATATGTCACAAATAACATATACATTTATGTAGTTACTATACTCTTATGATAATCTGCTTTTAAAAAAATATTTTAATCCTTATTTAAGAATTGACTTCTTGACATTTCAATCTTGTCTCTGCCATTTATTGGCTAAATGATTTTGGGCACACTTCTCAGCCTCTCCGTACTCCAGTTTTCCCAAATGTAAATGGTACTATGTTGTTGTTGTTAGGTGTGGTTGAGTTGGTTCTGTCTCATAGCAACTCTATGTACAACAGAATGAAACACCACCTGGTTCTGCACTTGCACCGTCCTCACAATTGTTGCTATGTTTGAGCCCATTGTTGCAGCCACTGTGTTAATCCATCTCATTGAGGGTTTTCCTCTTTGTTGCTGACCCTCTGCTTCACCAAGCATGATGTCCTTCTCCAGGGACTGGTCCCTCCTGATAACATGTCCAAAGTATGTGAGATGAAGTCTCACCATCTTTACTTTTAAGGAGAATTCTGGCTGTACTTGTTCCAAGATAGATTTGTTCTGGCAGTCCATAGTATATTCCATACTCTTTCTAATGCCATAATTCAAATGTATCAATTCTTCTTTGTTCTTCCTTACCTTATAAACTTGCTGTAATGTTTATATACCCATTGCTGTCTAGTCAATTCCAACTCATGGCAACCCTATAGGACAGAGTAGAACTGCTCCATAGGGTTTTCAAGGAGCAGCTGGTGGATTTGAACTAATGTTTTTATAGACAATGCTAATAGAACATTGAAAACATTGTCTGGCATATAGTAAGCACTCTGTACATGATAGTTATTTTTAGTATTAGTTGTTACAACATTGTAGTTGTAAAAATCTTGCAGCATTTTTTTGTGTGTGATTTTTAAATTGCTGTATTTTTTACTTAAGACTGCATTACATCTCTTGATTTCCTGGTTTGTTTTTTTTTTCCTATCAGCATGTTATATGTAAAATACATTCAGTGGTCAAACACTTTTACAGTTAGTGTACAGAAATACATGGTGGTCAAATTGGAAAAGTAAGAAGACATCAGGTCATAAGGGGTCTTGTACGCTATGCCAAGCAGTTTGATTTTATCTTGCAGGCAATGGTCAGCCATTGAGGATTTTGATCTGAAGTGTGATGAGACACAGTGTCTTGGGAAATTAATTTGGCACAGGATATATTGGAGATAGGTTGCTGTTGTTGTTAGGTGCCGTTGAGTCGGTTCCGACTCACAGCTACCCTATGTACAACAAAACGAAACACTGGCCGGTCCTGCATCATCCTCACAATGATTATTATGCTTGAGCTCATTGTTGCAGCCACTGTGTCGATCCATCTCGTTGAGGATCTTCCTCTGTTTCATTGGCCCTCTACTTTACCAAGCATGATGTCTTCTCCAGGGACTGATCCCTCCTGATAACATGTCCAAAGTATGTGAGATGTATTCTCGCCATCCTTGCTTCTAAGCAGCATTCTGGTTGTACTTCTTCCAAGACAGATTTGTTTGTTCTTTTGGTAGTCCATGGTATTCAATATTCTTCGCCAACACCGTGATTCAAAGGTGTCAATTCTTCTTCACTCTTCCTTATTCATCATCCAGCTTTCGCATGCATGTGAGGCAACTGAAAACACCATGGCTTGGGTCAGGAGCACCTTAGTCTTCAGGGTGAGATATTTGCTTTTCAACACTTGAAAGAGGTCTTTTGCAGCAGACTTGTCCAATGCAATGCATCTTTTGATTTCTTGACTGCTGCTTCCATGGATGTTGATTGTGGATCCAAGTACAATGAAATCCTTGACAACTTCAATGTTTTCTCCATTTATCATGATGTTGCTTATTGGTCCAGTTGTGAGGATCTTTGTTTTCTTTATGTTGAGGTGTAATCCATACTGAATGCTACGGTCTTTGATCTTCATCAATAAGTGCTTCAAGTCTTCTTCACTTGCAGTAAGCAGGGTTATGTCATCTGCATATTGCAGGTTGTTAATGAGTCTTCCTCCAATCCTGATGCCACATTCTTCTTCATATAGTCCAGCTTCTCTGATTATTTGCTCAGCATGCAGATTGAATAAGTATGGTGAAAGGATGCACCCCTGACACACACCTTTCCTGACTTTAAATCACGCAGTATCCCCTTGTTCTGTTTGAACGACTGCCTCTTGATCTATGTACAGGTTCTTCATGAGCACAGATAAGTGTGCTGGAATTCCCATTTTTCACAATGTCATCCATAATTTGTTTTGATCCACATGGTCGAATACCTTTGCATAGTCAATAAAACACAGGTAAACATCTTTCTGGTATTCTCTGCCTTTAGCGAGGATCCATCTGACATTGGTAATGATATCCCTGGTTCCACGTCCTCTTCTGAATCAGGTTTGAACTTCTGGCAGTTCCCAGTTGATATACCGCTGCAGCCACTTTTGAATGATCTTCAGCAAAATTTTACTTGAGTGTGATATTAATGATATTGTTTGATAATTTCTGCATTCGATTGGATCACCTTTCTTGGGAATAGGCATAAATATGGATCTCTTTCAGTCAGTTGGCCAGGTAGCTGTCTTCCAAATTCCTTGGCATAGACAAGTGAGCACTTCCAGAACTGCATCTGTTTGTTGAAACATCTCAGTTGGTATTCCATCAATTCCTGGAGCCTTGTTTTTTACCAATGCCTTCAGTATAGGTTGGACTTCTTCCTTCCGTATGATCAGTTCCTGATCATATGCTACCTCCTGAAATGGTTGAACATTGACCAGTTCTTTTTGGTACAGTGATTCTGTGCATTCCTTCCATCTTCTTTTGATGCTTCCTGTGTCATTTAATATTTTCCCCATAGGATCCTTCACTATTGCAACTTGAGGCTTGAATTTTTTCTTCAGTTTTTTCAGCTTAAGAAATGTTGAGCATGTTCTTCCCTTTTGGTTTTTTATCTCCAGGTCTTTGCACATGTCATTATAATACTTTATTTTGTCTTCTGGAGCTGCCCTTTGAAGTCTTCTGTTCAGCTCTTTTACTTCATCATTTCTTCCATTTGCTTTAGCTACTAGACATTCAAGAGCACGTTTCAGAGTCTCTTCTGACACCCATTTTGGTCTTCTCTTTCTTTCTGGTCGTTTTAATGACCTCTTGCTTTCTTCATGTGTGATGTCCTTGATGTCATTCCACAACTTGTCTGGTCTTTGGTCATTAGTGTTCAATGTGTCAAATCTATTCTTAAGATGGTCTCTAAGTTCTGGTGGGATATACTTAAGGTCATACTTAGGCTCTCGTGGACTTGTTCTAATTTTCTTCAGCTTCAACTTGAATTTACATATAAGCAGTTGCTGGCCTGTTCCACAGTCAGCCCCTGGCCTTGTTCTGACTGATGATATAGAACTTTTCCACTGTCTCATTTCACAGATGTATTCAGTTTGATTCCTGTGTATTCCATCTGGCAAGGTCTACATGTATAGTCGCCGTTTATGTTGTTGAAAAAAGGTATTTGCAATGGAGAAGTCATTGGTCCTGCAAAATTCTATCCTGCGATCTCTGGCATCATTTCTATCACCAAGGCCATATTTTCCAACTACCTATCGTTTTTCTTTGTTTCCAACTTCCCAATCCAATCACCAGTAATTATCAATGCATCCTGATTGCAAGTTCGATCAGTTTCAGACTGCTGACGTTGGTAAAAATCTTCAATTTCTTCATCTTTGGCCTTAGTGGTTGGTGCACGAATTTGAATAATAGTCGTATTAATTGGTCTTCCTTGTAGGAGTATGGATATTATCTTATCACTGACAGCGTTGTACTTCAGGATAGATCTTGAAATGTTCTTTTTGATGACGAATGCAATGCCATTCCTCTGCAGGTTGTCATCCCAGGCATAGTAGACCATATGATTGTCTGATTCAGAAGGCCAGTAACAGTCCACTTCAGCTCACTAATGCCTAGGATATCAATGTTTATGTGTTCCATTTCGTTTTTGACAATTTCCAATTTTCGTAGATTCATACTGCTAATTAATCCATGTTCTGATTATTAATGGAGATAGGTAGGTCAGTTAAAAAATTATGGTAATAGCTCATGTAGGAGCTGGTAAGTTCCTATATAAAGGTTGGCAACTGGGAGCATGAAGGCAGGGAGAGACTTGAGAGGTCATTATTAAGGAAAAATAAGTAGGATTTTGTTAATGCACATGAGGGGAGAAGAGAGAGCGGAAGATAATTCAAGCTTAAGTGATGAGGAAATTGATGGTATCCCTGACAGAAGTAGAGACATCTAGAGGAAGACCAATGGGGCAGTAGTAGTTCAGTGGTAGAACTCTCGCCTTCCATATGGGAGGTCTGGATTTGATTTCTGTCCAATTCACTTCATGCACAGCCACCACCCATCTGTCAGTAGTGGCTTGTGTGTTGCTGTGATGCTGTACAGGTTTCAGTAAAGCTTCCAGACTAAGACAGACTAGGAAGAAAGACCTGGTGATCAGCCAGTGAAAAACCTATGGCTCACAACATTCCTATCCACAACCAAGGGCAACGTTTCTTTGTGCTTGGGGTCACCAAGAATTGGGAGCCAACTTAATGACAGCTAACAATAACAAGATGAAGACATGGATATGGGAGGGAAATCAGTCTAAATCTCAATCCTGTTTTGTAAAACCTGTAAGTATGATAATAGGCAGATGTATTGACTCCTTTATATATAAGCCAGTTTGAGTGAATTTTTCATGAAGTTCATTTGAATACAATTTCTTTAAGAAATTCTACCCCTATCACCAGTCGGTTTATTACATTTTGTTTTATTCAGGGTTCTTAGTTTCAAGCAAAGAAACTGCTTCTGGCTGTCTTAAGCAGGAGAGGAATTTATTAAAATAATATTTATTTACTCACAGAATCTCTGGGAAAGTTGGAGATCCAGGCTTAGAATATGGACAGAAATAAGAGATGACACGCAGCAGCCAGCATCATGGCTGCAATCATGCTAAGAACCAGTCTGTGAGGATGTTCCTGTCCCTGCTGTGGAATGCTGGAGGCCACTGCTTATACTGCCACTGGCACTCTACACAGGATGCTGTCCCTAAGACTCTTGTCTTTGGACACTTGATACTACTACCCCTTTGCTATCCGCACTCCCAGACTGGAGTCTCTTCTGCTCTTGCTTATTTGCATCACTAGTACCTTATTCAAAGTATGGGGTAGAGACATCTGATTGGACATGCCCAGGGTTTATACCCTATCTGCAAGGGATGCTGGGAGAGAAGTGCCTAGCCTTTTCAGTTTCTATGGTGGGAGGTTGGCCCAGCTTCCCACCAAAATTTATAAGATGGGACATCTGCAATTGCAGGAAGAGAATTCAGATATTTGGCAGCCAAAACAAAACAAAGCAAGCAAACAAAAAAAACTCGATAACCTCCAATGTCCACTACACATACCTGTAGATTATATTTTATACCATGAAGGCAGAGTATTTCGAAACACTTTTTATTTAGTTTCAAATATAGATATAGATTGTCTCAAGAATCAAAGCACTTGTAGCCACAGCTAAAAAGGTCAGAAAATTGCTCAGTATTTCATGGCTAGAGTTGCTCAAATCGCAGCCGATTACAGACTGAAACAGAGTACCATTTGACCTTTTCATGTGGCAAGACGTTGTATTATCAGAGCTCCCTCTTTCTATGATTTTTTTGCCCTTTCACCCTTTCCCACTTATATGCATTCAGGCCAAAGGTAGGGGGGTGGGATGAAGAAAGAAGATATGGTCAGAAATTTCAGGTTGAGAGTGAACTGATTTAATTTCGAATATATTGAGGAAGTCGCTTTCACTTATCTATCTCAACAGAGCATTGGATTGGGAATTAGGAAACTCAGTTTCTACTCCTGGGCAAGACATTGCCTCTTTCTCGACCTGAGATCCTGATTAATGGGGTCCCTGGATTTGGAGCCAGGCAGGCCTGGAGTTGAGCTCCTTCTCTCTCATTACTGACTGGTATGAACTTGGAAATAGCATGTGCTCAGTCTCATTTTTCATGGGAGAAATGGGGATAATAATAGTACCTTCCTCATGGGTTTATTATATGAATTAAGTAATACCATGTATGTGAATCTGTAGGAAAAATAAGATGATTAGACCTAGGTTAGTTTAAGGGCTTTCCAGGTATCTGAGAGGCCAATATTTCACCTAATTTGCAGAGTGATCCACATGCTCTGTGTGTGTGTATTTTATAGTTCACATAATATTAAGGTTAGTGTAGGTGTTAGAGGACAAATGATCTCAGAAAGTAGAGGATAAAAATTCCTTCTTTTTTTTCCCATTTGATTGTCTATGAGTATAGAATGTGAAAGATACCCAGGAATGGGTATCTTTTTTTATAAATTATATTTGAATGCCCTCTAGGAACCAATGACACAGGTAAGGAGACTAGAAAGACATACAAAGTTGTATACTGATAAGAATTGAAATATGGAATAACTATCTGGATGGTGTCATGATATCAAACTGGGTGCTGAGAACTCAGAAGTGGGAAGGGTTATACTGGACAGGTGGCCAGAGCCAGCTTCCTGGAGTTCCAGAGGGCTTCCTTAAAGAATGCTGGACCTCAGAGCAGTCTTGCTGTCCCTAACTCTTCCAGATTTGACTATAAATGCTGCAGTGCTCATATCCCTCTGACAATTGGGAGAAATGACTGTTGTGGTGGTTTTAAACCATGCCTGTAATTTTTTTTTTTACATGTTGGTTTAGTTACTTGCTTTTAATGAACAGAATGTGGCAAAAGTGACTCTGTGACTTCCGGACTTATGCTAGGAAACGCAATACAGCTTCTACCATGCCTTCTTTCTTTGGGATGCTCACTTGAAACTCTGACATCATGCTGTGAGGAAGCTCAATAGCCACATGGAAAGCCGAGGCCCACTAGTGCAAATGGGTGAGCCTTCAGATGGTTCCAGCCCCAAGCCTTGAAGCCAAGTCAGCTGACACAAAGTAGAACAGAGACTAGTTGTCCCCACTGAACACTACCCAGGTGGTTGATTTGTGAGTACAACAAATGTTGTCCTTGTTTTAAGCTGCTGAACTTTGGGGTTTGTTATACAGCAATAGATAACTGGAACACCTGGTAACTTTGGACGACTGCCTGAGGGGACCTGTAGCTTGAGCCCCATGGCATAGGAAGCACCTTTATATAAAATTGCTCTCTTCTTGTTCAGAAGGAAGGTGTATCCTTAAACCATCAAAAAAATCTATAAACAGCTGCCAGGTTGGGACCTGAGCATTTGAATAATGATAAGAAAAGGAAGTAAAGATTACTTTTGGGATGTTATAGTTGTAGATAAGAAAAGACAGTCAACTATAGTTACTATCAGAATTGCTTTGCTTTCACGTTGACAACAGAAATGATCAAATCCTGTCTCCTTTCCCACTCATAGCCTGGTCCCAAATGATCCCTGACTATGGTTTTGTGGTGCAACTATAATGTCTCTAGAATGGTGTTAACTGCACTGTGGGCTCCAAAAATCACTATCATTTGCCTGATGGATCCCTTTCTCTCATTTCCCACTCCAGATGCACTGACACCTCTTTTATGCAATGTGTCAAAAATCAAACTTATTACTTTCTCCCCAAAAATTGCCTTTCATTCTGTGTTTTAGAGTTTAGTTAGTGACTTTATCGTCTACTCAGTTGCAGACCAATTTGGGGTTAACTTTTACTCTCCCTTCCCTTTTCCTTTCTGCATGCCAGCCAAACAATCACTAAGTCTGATTGATTCAACTTCTGGAATGCTTCTTGAGTCTTTCCCTTCCTCTCCACTCCAGTAGGAGAGCAGAGGCTTAGAGAGGTTCATTTGTTTTGCCTAGGGTTACACAGTTTATAGGAGTCTGGATGGTGCAAGTGGTTTGAGATCAACTGCTAACCCAAAGGTTGGTGATTCAAACCCACCTGCCAACCATTGGGTTAGCAGCCTATTCGCAGAACAAAGGTATGGTGAATTGCTTCTGTAAAGATTACAGCCAAGAAAACCCTATGGAGCAGTTCTAATCTGTAGCACATGAGGTTGTCATGAGTTGGGGGCCAACTTGATGACAGCTAACAACAACAACACAGTTTATACCTGGTGGCTTCAGTTCACTGTTACGGAAGAGAATATGTAGAGAAATAGGGAATTTTCATATATTTTTGGTAGGGTCATACTTTGGTACAATTTCTATGATGGACAGTTTGGTAATTTCTATCAAAATTTAAAATGCATATGACTTTTGACTCAGAAATTCCATTTCTAGGTTTTATCCTACAGACTCACTCTAACATGTATATATCAGTATATGTAAACAGCTATTCATTACAGCACTGTATATAATCAAAAGATCAGAAAGTACCTAAATGCTCTCTGATAGGTGAATAGTTAAATGAATAATGATACATTCCTACAGTGTGATATTATTTGAAATTATCATATTTATTTATTTATTTTTCAAAAATAATATTTTGTTCTATTTTTGGTGAAGGTTTACACAGCAGTTTATGTTTCCATTCAACAATTTCTACATAAGTTGTTCAGTGACTTTGGTTACATTTTTCACAATGTGTGAACATTCTCATTATTTCCGTTCTGGTTGTTCCTTTTCCATTAACCTAGTTTCCCTTGCCCCCTTACATGCTCGTCTTTGTTTTAAAGTAATTGTTGATCATTTGGTCTCCTATAGGTGATTTTTTAAAGGAGTACAGTACTTACGGGTGATATTCATTATTTTCTGAGCCAATTTGTTATTCAACTACAAGATGACCTCAGGGGTTAGTTTCGATTCAAGATTTGGAGATTATCTTGGGGAAATAGTCTTGGGAGTTCTCCAGTCGCAACCAGTCCAGTAGGTCTGGTTTTTGTTTGTTTGTTTTTTTAGGAATTTGAGGTTCTGTTCTACGTTTTTCTCCCATTCTATCAAGGTCCATCTATTGTGGCCCTGATTAGAACGGTCGGTAGTTTTAGCCAGGCACCATCTAGTTCTTGTGGTCTCAGGATAGATGAGGCCATGGTTTATGTATACTATTTGTCCTGCAGATTAGTTTCTTCTTTGAGTCTTTGGTTTTATTATATTTATTTTTATCTTATTTAGTTTTTGTTCATTGCCTTTCTTCTCTTAGCATAGAGTAAACGCCATGAGAACATTATTTATCTTAGGCTCTATCCAACATCTAGCTCAGGTTTGACATGTAGATGCTCAATGGGTATCTGCTGAATAAATGACTGAGTGATTGGTTGGATAGATGGATCTAGAGGCCAGGAAGATAGAGCTTTGGAAACTATTAGCATATAGGTGACAGTTGAAGCAATAAGGGTAGAAGACGTCCTCTGGTGGTAACAGAAATGAAGGTCAAGAACAGAACCCATCAGATGTCCCAAGATCTCACTCTCTGTCTTAGTCATCTAGTGCTGCTATAACAGAAATACCACAAGTGGATGGTTTTAACGAAGAGAAGTTTATTTCCTTTCAGTCAAAGTAGGCTAAAAGTCCAAATTCAGGGCATCATCTCCAGGGGAAGGCTTTTTCTCTCTGTCAGCCTTCTTCTCTTCCGGACTAGGAGCCTCTCTGTGCAGGGACCTTGGTCCAAAGGACGCACTCTGCTCCCAGCACTGCTTTCTTGATGGTATGAGGTCCCCCATTCTCTGCTTGCTTCCCTTTCCTTTTATCTCTTGTAAGGTAAAAGGTGGTGCAGGCCACACCCTAGTGAAACTCCCTTTACAGTGGATTAGGGATGTGACCTGGGTAAGGGCTGTGTTACAATCCCACCCTAATCCTCTTTAACATAAAATTACAATCACAAAATGGAGGCCAACCACACAATTCTTGGAATCATGGCCCAGCCAAATTGATGCACACATTTTTGGGGGGACATAATTCAAACCATGACACTCTCCAACCAGCTTTCTCATAACTAGATTTGAACAAAATCTCTGTCTTCTGATTTAGGAAATAATATTGGAGTTACTATTCCCTCTTCTTGAGCATACAGAATGTGACCCAGCTGGAGCTGAGCTCACAAGGACTCACAAGGACACATAAACTTGGCCCTGAGGTATAAAGACAATAGCTAAGATAATCTTGGAAAATATCTTTTAGGGAAACTTTAACATAAAGCCAATCAAACACAACACAAAAACTTTCCACTCTTATGTTTTTCTATTAGCATTTAGTGAGTAGGAATTTGTTGGACCAATGAAGACCCTCCTGACTTTCGTTACTGAAACTCGTACCAATGATTGTTAAGAAAGATAATTCAGAATGTAAGATTACAATTTCTAGCCAATCAGTGAAAAAGTGATGCTTTCAATGATTCTACCCATTTTGTGATGTTGATATATACTGATGATTCTGTAACCTTTCTTGGAGTTAGGCAGATACAGCTGTGGCAGCATGCTTGTCCGTTTCCCACTTTTGTCCTTTTGAATATATGCCAAATAAAACTTTCTTTTTACTTTACTAAATTTTGTGATGTTTTTCCCCTACAACACTTCTATTTAAGAGATAGCAGAGTGCTGTGCTTAAAAGCAGAGTTTCTGGAATCAGACTGCCTGGGTTTGAATCCAGACCCTGTGATTTATAAGCTTTGTGACCTTAACCTAGTCTCTTAACCTTTCTGAGTCTCAGAGTTTCCTTATATAATGGGCTAAAGTTAGTACCTAATGCATAGGGATTTTGTGAGGCTTAAGTTAGACTATAGCCTAGAATCCAGTAAGCATTAAATAAAACATAGTTATTGTTATTAGTAGTAAGCATAGGATTTAATTGCACTGACACAAGTGAGAATGATGGTAATAAGAATACATGCATTTGTATACTCCATTGCTGTCGAGTCAATTCTGACTCATAACAACCCTATAGGACAGAGCAGAACTGCCCCATAGGGTTTCCAAGGAGCAGCTGGTGAATTCCAACTGCTGACCTTTTGGTTAGCAGCCTCAGCTCTTAACCACTTTGCCACTAGGACTCCAAGCATTTGCATAGTACTTCATAATTTATGACATGCTTTTAAATTTGTCAACACGTTCAGTTTTCACAAAAATCAGCATCTGAGATAATATTATCCTTATTTTACAATGTCCTGTGGTTAATAAATAGCAAAATCTGAGCAAGAAACTAGGTTTTCTATTTCCCAAGTCCAGTGGTCTTTCGGACTGAAGAATCAGAAAGAGAATATCACGTACAAAGATTTAGAACTGACGTTCACCTATCCCGGGTAAAACTTGCCTTATCCCTGAGACAGTTTGGTAAAAAGTCTTTGAGCTATATTTATTCTAAAAATTTCCAGCATTCAGTAGAATAAAGTCACTCTAAGACGGTTTGTTTGTACTGCAACATTGGTAAAGTTGAAGTTAATATTTTTCATTCAACAGTTATTTGTAGAGCTTTGTGTTAGGTACGGTGTGGGATACAGAGAAGTTCAATTTATAGATTTTGCCCTTACAGCTTTTATGGTTTAACTGGGGTAAGATGGGGGCAAAGACATACAGTGTGAAGCCGTAACTTCATAGAATCTGAACTTTCAGTCCCTGTGGTTGAAGTTTAGGGAAAAATCATATGAAATATGAATCACATTTCCTCTTAATCAAGCAAGTGTCACTCGGCAGAGAAGCCATTAATCATTGCTTGGTTGTCATGGATTGAGTTGTTGAGTGTACAGAGGAGATTGTTCAAGGTACTGGGGACTTTTTCTCATCATATATTATGGCATACAGTTCCTGTGTGTGAGACTAGAAGATGGAAAGAAACAAGAAGATCAGGTGATACCATCACCAGGTCACTGCTTCCAAACTCCACATCTGACTTTTAGGTGCATGAGAAAGGCAATTCATTCCTTCCCTCAACAAACATTGACTGAAGGCCTCTGAACGAGGCAATGTGATAGACTCTGGAAAGGCACATAAAAGAATAAAGACTTGTCCCTGTCCTCAAGGAGCTCATAGTGCTGAGACAACCGCATAGAATCATAGCACTGCTCTTGAGTCTGACTGCCTGGGTTTGTATTCAGCCTCTATCACTTGGCAGCTGCATGATCTTGGTCAAGTTACTTAACTGCTCTGTCTTGGTTTCTCAACTTGGGAGAGGGATATAATAATGGTGAGGATTAAATAAGCTAATTCATGTAAATCTTTTAGAATTTTGCCTGTCACATAGTAAGTATGCAATAAATATTATCTCTTATTCTATTAATGTACAAAAGCATAGAGGAGTTACGCTTCTACTTAGAATATAGAAAACTGGAAAGAGAATCACTACCACTCTAACAATGAGAAAAAGTCAGCTAAACTACAAAATCATAACTTGTTTTTTAACCCATCAGGGAGCTGATGTCACAGAGCAAGCAAACAGCTTGAATTCTAAGAAGGGAAAGTTCCCTCTGAAAAAGAGACGGACACAGGAAGAGGGAAAGGCTGCAATATGAATGAGTAAGAAGAAATCAATTAACATTTTAATGAATTTCTTTAGGCTGAGTATGTGCTAGAGGAAAGAAGAGAACCCTGGGGAGATGCAGATACAAGGGGAATTTATACCCACTCATAGACTCTTTCTTTATGAGGTGCTCGTAAAAAAGTTTGGGGTCAGGGCAAGAGACCAGAGAGAGCCTCCCTTAATAAAGCAGGTGTGGAGGTTGGCCACTGTGAGAAAGGCACAAAATTCTACTTTCCTGCTCATACTTGTATCTCCTACAGAGCGACAGACTTAAAATGCTGAGGAAGGGGCAGTACCCTGTAACCCACAAGGCATGGGTAAAGATCCATTGTTGCTAGAGGAAAAGGCAGAGATGCAAGGGAGCCGGTCTAACTGCATGAGCACATTTCCAGCCTCCGCTGCATTACGTTTGCTAGATTGACTCAACTTCCAACACCAATGACTTGAACAAAGAAGAGGCAAGCCCATTTCCAAGTGTAAATATTATGAGTCTCACTGCTCTACACACAATGTCTCACATTCAATAAAAATTATAAGACACACTAAAAGCAATTAAAAAAAATCTACTGTCAAGGGACAAGCAATCAACAGAAACAGACTGAGATGTCCCAGATGCAAGAACTATCATCAGTCAGGGATTTAAAATAATTATAATTAGTATGTTAAAAGATTTAGTGGAAAAGGTGGACAACATGCATGAATAGATGGGGAATTTCAGTGGAGAGATAGAAACTATAAGAAAGAATCCAAAGGAAATGCTAGAAATTAAACGCACGCACACAGAAATCAGAGATAAAGAATTCCTCTGATGGGCTAATCAGTAGATTTGACACAGCTGAGGAAATAATCAGGGAACTTGAATATAGGTCAGAAGAGATTACCCAAACCACCATCCAGCAAGAAAAAAAAAAAAAATAACAGAATATCCAAGAACCATGACACAATAGAAAATTATCTAGCATATATGTAATTGGAATCACAGAAGGAGAAGGGGAAGAGAAAATAAAGCAGATGAAATATTTGAAGAGATAATGGCTGAGAATATTTCAAAAATTATGACAGACACCAAACTATAGAGCCAGGAAGCTTGGAAAACCCCAAGGACGATAAATACAAAAAAACAACAAAAACAAATGCAACTGAGCACATGTTCAAACTGCTGAAAACCAAAGATAAATAGAAAATATTGAAAACACCCAGAGGTAAAAGACACATAACAAACATAGGAATAAAGGTAGGAATTACAGTAGACTTCTTTCAGAAGATATTCAAGACAGAAGACAATGCAGTGACATCTTCAAACTGCTCAAAGGTGGTAGGGTGGAACCCTGTCGACCCAGAACTTCATACCCAGTGAAAATATCTTTCTAAACTAAAGGTAAAATAAAACATTTTTCAAGTAAACCAAAAAAAAAAAAAAAAAACCCAAACCAAACCAAATCTATTGCCGTTGAGTCGATTCCAACTCATACAGACCCTACAGGACAGAGTAGAACTGCCCCATAGGGTTTCCATTGAGGGCCTGGTAGATTTGAACTGCCGACCTTTTGGTTAGCAGCAGAACACTTAACCACTACACCACCAGGGTTTCCAAAGGTAAAATGTATAACAACAACATCACAAAGGATGGGGGGCAGGAGTTGAAAGTATACTGTTGTAAAGTCCTTATACTCTATGTGAAGTAATATATCATTTGAAGGTAGACTGATAATTAAAGTTGTATGTTGTAAATACTAGGACAGCAACTAAGAAAAATTAGAAGAAGAGGTATATGTAATAAGCCAATAAAACCAGTTGCCATCGAGTCAATTCCAATTCAGGGCAACTCCATGTGTTGCAGAGTAGAACTGTGCTCCATACAGTTTTCAAGGCTGTGATCTTTTGGAAGCAAATTGCCATGCCTTTCTTCTAAGGCACCTCTAGGTGGTGGGTTCGAACTGCCAACCTTTTGGTTAGTAGTCAAGTGTTTAGCCATTTTGCCTCTCAGGGACTCCTTAAATAGTAGAGGCAAAGTAGAATCATAAAAAAATTTAACCCCAAAGCATGAGCATATAAAAATTATGATGCTTTGGGGAAATGGTGAGAGTTTGGTAAGGATAGCACTTCATAAAAAGCATGGGATGAGCAAAGAGTAGTACACGATAAAGATGAGAAGGCATATAGGGGCATAATTATAAGAGCTTTATAAACCATTCTAAATGATAAATCTAAATTAGTAAATATTTAACAAAATAAAGTTTTTCAGCTAATTTGATTTTTCAGCTAAGTTGATTTATGGTGCTCCTTCACAGGTTTCATTTCTTTAAATGATAACCACGGCTAGTGATAAGCTCGTTAAGTTCACACAGATGCCTGAATTCCATGCTCTTGTTGCTGTTAGGTGCCGTTCAGTCGGCTCTGACTCATAGCTATCCTATGTACAACAGAATGAAACACTGCCCAGTCCTGAGCCAACCTCACGATTGTTTTTTTTGCTTGAGCACATTGTTGCAGCCACTGTGTCAATCCATATCGTTGAGGGTCTTCCTCTTTTTTGCTGAACCTCTACTTTACCAAGCATGATGTCTTTCTCCAGGGACTAGTCCCTCCTTATAACAGGTCTAAAGTATGTGAGACAAAGTCTTGCTATCCTTGCTTCTAAGAGGCATGCTGGCTGTACATTCTGGCTGTAAATTCCATTCTCTTAAGAAGGAGAATTACTTCATTTCAACCTTTTGAAGAAGGAGTGTCTCAATCACGGTTATTAAGCTTATTTTGATCTAGTCACTTTGTGTAGAGGGAGTTTGTTTTTTTGCTTTTCTTCTGTCCATTCCTCCAATTATATGTTGTTATTATGTATCACAAAATTCTAAGCCTTGTGATTTGAATGGAATGGACCTAAATCTCAGCTCTAAGAACAGGCCCTGAGGGGCATAAGCCAATCAGCACATCCCATAGCCAAGCTCACAGTAGTTGGCTCTGGGATGGGCACATGGTTCAGGTCAGACAAGTCAAGAAAAGACTAATTGTGGGATTTTGCTTGAGGTATCCAATGAGCAGATTCTTTTTGTGTGAACATGGGAATTTCTGGCACCACCAGGGGAAACCGCCTGAAGTCCAGTTTGAAGGTTAAGAAAGCCAAGAAATTGTGAGAGATGGTCTGTGATCATATTGAGAACTGGGGAAAACCTCTCCTGAAGGTTGATCAGTTAATACTGTAATATGTAGGAGTCTGCAACTAAAAGCCTCCTCTGTATGGAACTAGTAACCATTTCATTAGATTTTCCTTCATTCTGGCTTCTTTCACCTGTTCATAAACCTTCCAGAATTTTCTTCCCCTCCCCCTTCTTAGACATCATTTCTAGTCTTCTTTTGGATAAAAGGTCAGTGGCCTTCCCATTTTCTCACAGGTATCACTTATTCCAATTGACATTTACACTTGAGTAAACCTTAAACTTCTCTGACCTTTTTAAAAGCTAGATTTTAAAGAGATAGTTTCTCTGTTTTAAAACAGTACATTATTGTTGCTTTCCTTTGTAAAAGGCCACATCCCTTCTTCCAGAGTTTCTGGATGCTTTGTGTGCCCATTGAAATTTTCTTTTCCCTCTTAAAAATAAGGGTCTGCTTCTTTCCTTTCATCCCCTGCAACACAGTGTGGGACACAGATGTTTTGTAGACAATGGGAACTACTTCACAGTAAGTTTAAAAAATATTTAGCCATTTTCACATGCCATTCTTATTCATGTGAAATAAATAAGGAGAATAAATCAGTCCTTAAGTATTCCTTTTAGTGTTGAAAATGAAAAATGTGATCCTAATACTCCCTGGCATGTTTTCTCCTTTTCAAAATGGGTGACTGAGAACTGACATAACTACACCATGATGAACCTATAAATTTTCTTTTCTTTTTTCTTTGCCTTCTCCTTTCCGCATATCTTTGTTAATGACTTTGTTTTGTTCTGTCCAGCCACCTGTGGCTTACAACCCCCCCCCCCCACAGGAAGATTAGAGCCCAGGTGTCAGATATGTATATCTTCAGCCCAATAAGGAAATAGCCGGCATGTACCTCTTTAGTATGATAAAGAGTCTCTTGTAATTATCTTGTAATGAATAACAACACCTAACCTTTGTAAAACTCATATATAAACTCTAATGTAAAAATGCCTTTTGAGACTCCATAGAGACAGCCTGCGTTGCTGTCGCATCCCTGGTGGTGGACACCTCCTAAATAAAACTTTCTCGCTGTTTCTGACTTGGAGTACGTTTCATTGGCTGGACTGCTCCTATTCGGGAAACAAAAAACAACAGATGTAGGTATTTGAGGGATAAAATGCTACTAGATACGGGTCTGAAGTCTGGTCTAGTTCACAAATTTAATTCAATTTGAGACAGATGTTTTGAGCCCTTCCCTTGCCATTGCTTAATAGTGCTACCTAAAGCAGGTTCTGCTCAGTGTGGCGTCTCGTCAATAAAGACACACCAAGGTAAGCAGGCAGGAAGAGTGTTTATTGCAAGTGCACAGGTAAGGAGCAAGGAGGTGTACATCTCAAATCAAGCTCCCAGAACAAAGGGAGGCAGACCTTTTATATCGTCTCTCACAAGGAAGTACATACAAACATTGTGGACTAGAGTTATCATGGCACACAGGCACGGTAAGACAAATTGCATTTTTTCTTTGGCATGTAGGCTAGTAAACTGGGTTTGACTGGCTTGAGCCCCACCCAGCGTTTTGAGGACAATGGACAGGAGGGGCAGGTTCCACTTGGTCTGAGCAGCCCCCTATTGATCCACACCCATTGCCATCACCTAAGGTTTTGTTTGCTAATGGACAGGAGGAGCAGGTAAGCAGCTCCTGGCTGTGTTGGCTGACAGTAATCCATAGGTAAGAGATGAATAAGACATAGACTCTGGTTCTACCTGTCAGGCTGGGTTCTCAGAAAAATTTCAATCCAGCTGTAAATGATCCTAGAGTTTTCTTTCCACTTGGGGAAGGTGTTTCTCACTAGACTTTTTGTGCATTGTTCAGCTCCATTCAGCACTACTTATAATCCTTCTCTCTCTCTTTAATTTTTTTGTATAGCAGAAACAGCCTTTACTGGTTGTAACAGGAAGTGAGAGGAAGGGATAGAACAGCTCCCAATTCTTGGGCAGAGTCCAGAGACTCAGTCACCACCCTCCAAAAGCTAGCCCCTTCTCTTTCAATTCCATTTTAGGTTGAGTCTACTATAGGCATGGTGTCAAATGTTTTACTCAATTATCTCATTTAAACCTTCCAGCAATTCTAAAAGATAACTATAAGATGGGCATAATCAGAGTGTGCAAGGAAGCCGAGGTTTGGAGGGTAAGCAACTTACCCAGGGCCCCACTGATAATGAGTGACAGAGCTGATAGAACCATATGCTTAACCGCTGCTGAACACCCCCCTCATTTACACTGAGATGTTAAAGGCTGATAGAGCAAATAACTCTGAATTAATATATTAGGCATTTTATAATGAGATAAATCCATAAGTCCAAAGACTCAAGCTCACTTGGATCAATTTCATGCTTCTGTAATAGTCCATTTGGGAGTTACTGAGGGTAGCACTGGTACCCCTCTACTCACGACCTGTTGGGACCACCAGCTCCCCCTGTGGTGTTAATGTTCACAAAACTCTTTGGATATTGTGAAGTCTTCTCATAATGTTTTCTCTTATGTTTGTGATGTCTTTCGCTAATGTTATTTGTTATTATTCATAATGTCTGTTGGTTCCCAGATATTTCTGTGTGTGTGTGCATACACACACACACACACATATATATACGCACATTCATAAATATTACCAACAAGTCATTCAGCATAAAAACCAACTTGAGCATCAGATTATGCCCTAGAGAAGAGTCTCTCCAGGCATCTAACCCAGTATCCCCAGAGACCTCTAACCTCTATCTTTCCTTATATTTAGGGTCACTTTGACATCTTGTTTGTTTTCTTTTCTTTATACCTGAGAGAATCTGAGAGATCTTAGATTCCTAACCTGCTTGAATCTTTCATTGACATGTCAGCAAAAGCTTTTCACTCTCTTTTACCCGTAGGTCTCTCCCTCGCTCTCTGCTTCATTCCTTTACCTCAATGTCAACAGTCACTGTCTCGGTAAATTCTGGCTAATAAGACTTCACAGCCAGCTTTCTTACAGAGCTCATTGGTGGACATGCTCGAGCTTTTCTGTTGTGTCCTTGGGTCTTCTATCTACTATTTACCTCAGAATTCTTCAGAGAAGAAGGTCATGCTGTGTCAGATGCCCCTAAGCTGGGACTCCAAGACTGAGAAAAACTGAGATCCCTCGGTATTTGCTGCAGTTTCTAATTTCCCCTCTAGCTTGGGTGGAGCTTTAACATCCAGGCTTTAAAAATGGAAACCCCTCCGCAGAGTTAACAGCCATCCTAAGGAGAGTCACTTTGGAGTCCTCTCTACATGCCATTCTACTCAAGGGAATGTCTTGTGAAGCAGCCTGCCCTTTAAACTTTTGACTCTTTCTGGCGCATGAGCAATGGGATGACGAAACAAAACTCTTGCTGGACCAGTATTTGATGCCAGGCTAATGGCAAGGTGCTTGTCATTTTCAGTCCAGAGGAAACTTTGAAAACTGTATCATGTCCCCATATCAGGAGTCCTTTGGATGATCAGAGGACTGATTCCCATTGGAAAAGACCCCCTTGTTTAGCTTGGCATGAGGGTTTTTTTCCTGTGGAAGCCCTCCTCCCAGGCAGATGGAAACTCTGCAGACAGGTCAGGTTCTCACTCCATGTATGTGCAGAGATGGTATACCAACCCCCAAGGGTGAGTTTATAAAGACTCAGATTTCTATTTTTGTGATATTTGAGATCTTTGAGTTTTTCTGATATTAGACAGTCACTTGATCTGACATAAAATCTTTGCAATTTTTTTTTTAATTATGTGAGACTTTTGAAAACCAAGTCCTGAGTTAGTTGTGCTAGGGCATTGCTATACAATGGTTGATTAATATTTTAGCAGTAAAGCCTGTTGTTGTTGTTACCTGCTGCGAGCCAACCCCCACCTCATGGTGATCCCATGAACAACATAATGAAATGCTACCTGGTCCTGTACCATACCCATGATCAGTTGTGGATTGGACCATTGTGATTCATAGAGTTTTCATTGGTTGATTTTTGGAAGTAGATCACCAGGCCTTTCTTCCTAGTCTCTCTTAGTTTGGAAGCTCCACTGAAACCTGTTCAGCATCACAGCAACACACAAACCTCCACTGACAGACCTGTGGTTGCCGCACATGAAATGTGTTGGCTGGGAATCAAACCTGGGTCTCCTGCATGGAATGCAAGAATTCTACCATTGAGCCACCAAAAGGGGCAGATTATCCAATAGGGAAGGTAAGCACAATACTCACCTGCTTACCAGATCATCTGTAATGAACAATTTCATATTTTTTCACCAAATCAAAGATTCTGTTTCTAGGTATGGACTGGACTCTATCTCTGTCCCAACCCACAGCACCTTCCTACAGAATCAAAGGCTCTTTTCCAAGTTACAGTCCCTGACAGGGGTGGATTACCCAGTAAGCAAGGTAAGCATAGGTTTACATGTGTTTACTTACTAATCTGTAGTGAACAATTTCACAAAGGGTGAAATCAAAGATGTGGTGAAATCCATGTGAAACTGTTCACTACAGATTAGTAAGTAAGCACTTGTAAGCCTACGCTTACCTCACTTACTGGGTAATAGGTCCCTGACCACCAGTGTCCCTCCAATAAGGCCTAGTGTGTGCTAAAAGCTAAGCTATATCATGAGTCCAATGCATAAAAAACAGCAACAAAGGGAACAAATAATACAAACAATGAGATATATCTGGAAGGTGAATGTTTTTAAAATCATTTTATCCCACAATGGGGGCTGAAACCAAACCCATTGCCATCGAGTCGATTCCGACTCATAGTGACCCTATACGACACAGTAGAACTGCCCCATAGGGTTTCCAAGGAGCGGCTGGTGGATTTGAACTGCCAATTGTTTGGTTAGCAGCTGAGCTCTTAACCACTGTGCCATCAGGGCTCCAAGAGGGCTAAATTGAGAAAGAATGTTTATAGTGTTACCTTCATTAAAACAAACCACGAGAGAGGAAAAATATTGCTGATGTCAATTTCATGACATGCTACACTGACTTAATGAGCAAAGTGTATTTCTAATAGTAATGATTATTTTGCTTGCCTTTACGGAAGAGAGGTTATTGAGTTTTCTCCAACTCTGCTGAGGATCACTTATAAAGTGAGGTAGTGTTTTACGCTTTTGATGAACCATAAATCTTGTTGACCTTCTTGCAGTTAGAAGCATTTTAAGGTACATCACTCCCTTTTTTCTTGCGACTAACATTTGAAAAAAGTCACCTCTCAGTTATTAAGTAACTTCTAGACATCTAGCTCCACAGGCAGCCAGAGAGAAATAATGTGGCTACTTCTGGAGAATTGCGGCAGATTGTTTTTAAAGAGACAAAAAGTTTAAAGTGATTGTCTTTATGGGTCCTACTAGATAGATTTGACTTGCCAAATGATTTGAGAAAAGAATTCATGTGTTAGTATTTTCTGAGTGTGAATATGAGCATATTGGCATCTACAGCCAATTTTAATTTCTTCGTTGAAGAAAGGACATAAATAAGAACCCGGTTGCGTGCTCATTGAGGGCAGAGGCATGTAGCTTATCTTCTTGTATCCTTAGGACCTAACATTCATTCATCCACCTAACAACTATTTCACCTAGCAAATATTTACTGAGCACCTACTATGTGCCAGGCACTATTCTACGTATGGAGGTTATAGCATTGAAAAAAGGAACAAAATCTCTGCTCTTATGGAGCATATTCTAAAGGAGACTAAGGCTAAAGAATAAGAGTACAGTATAATACATCAGGTATGAAGAAAATAAGTAGAATAAGGGAGCATACACATATGCTATTTTATGTAGGTGTTTCCCTGATGTGGTGACATTTGAGCAGAGACCGAAAGAAATGAGGAAAAGAACAAGATGGCCATCTGGGGCAAGAGAGTTCCAGGCAAAGGGAACAGTTAATGCAAAGACCCTGAAGTGGGAATGTGCTTGGTGTATTTCAAATACAGCAATAAGGCAAGAGGAGCTGGAGTGAAGTGAGAAGGGGGAAGAGTAGGACAGGACTTCAGAGAGGTTCAGATCCCCAAGGGCCGAGTAGGTCAAGGTTAGTGCTTGTGGCTTTACTGAGTGTGATGGAAGCCACGGGGTGGAGGAGATGAACAGGGAGTGATGCAGGCTGTTTGATGCTTGAGAAGTATCTCTGTGGCTGCTGTATGCAGGCAAGAATGGAAACAGGGAAAACTGTTAGGAGGCTGTAGCAATAGTTTGGGTGAAAGATGATGGTGGCTTGTGGTAGAGGTAGTGACCACCTTGTAGCAGAGAGCCTCACATACAAGAGATGCTCAATAGATGTTCAAGGTTTTCATTCACCTGGATCTTATCCTTCTCTCCTTCCAATTTCTGTAAAAACTGTTGTAGCTGAAGCATTTGTGTTAACTTCACTCTTAACTTCTTTTTAAAGAAATTTTAAGTGTTTGAATTATTTTTTCAGACCATCGAGAAGGGAATGATGTCTCAGAGGCTCCAGTGGTTAAAACAATAGAGATGCCCTAGAATGATTTTTTAAAAATTAAAAATAAAACTACTTTACCTTCTGCTAATGTATCCATTGTGTCTGCTGTTTGAAAGAGACCTTCTCTTTTCCACTTTTTTTTTTGGATAAAAAAGTTTTAAAATCATTGCAGTATGCTTCCTAAGTTCTGCCCACAACTTTGCAGCAAAGTATTTTTCCTGCTACACTGGTCCTTCTCTATCTGGCAAAGGCTGACCTTTCTAATGGAGCACAAGCCAAGATGGTTTTCACCAAATGTACTTTTTCAGTTCCATCAGCGTGTCTGATGATGATCATTAATAATGTCAGCTCAGTCCTGGAAACTGCTTGGAAAGTTAACCATTTGATTTGTTTTCTTGCTCATTTGTGGTTATTTGGCTACAGGGAAGGCAGAATGTCTGGAAGGTGACAGAGGCATTTTTAATGGGGCAGCAGACAGTTTAGAAGTATGGGTAATGCAGTGAGGGTTTTGAAGGTTGTAGCTACACTGATCTTAATTATGGTGGAGTAGGATCACACAAGCGTTTAACTTAGGGCAACGGTTCTTCAATTTAAGTGTGCGTCAGAGCCACCTGGAGGACTTGTTTAAATGAGAATTCCTGGGCCTCAACCTCAGAATAGTAGATTCAATAGGTCTGTGGTGGCCCCAAGAACGTGCATTTCTAGCAAATTCCAAGCTGATGCTGATGCTGAGGACCAGGCTTTGAGAACCTCTGCCTTAGGGAAATCACCTATGTGTGTAAAGAAAGAGAGAGAGAGAAGGAAAGAAGGAAGAGGAGGAGGAGGAGACAAAGAAGAGGAAGAAGAAAGGGAAGGAGGGAGGGAAAGAGAGAGACTAAATTTTGTGGTAAATCAGCATACCATTTCCTCAGTGGGCACGGGCCCCTGGTTGGGTGTACAAGTGTGCAGTAGGTGATGAATTCCTCAGACTAGAGCCAGGGGGCTGTCAAAGAAGTAGAAGCCATGGTCATTGTCTTTGACAAGCTTATAGCCTAATGCTGGAGTAAAAAATGCTACTTATACTGAAATTACTGCATGCCAGGTAATATACGGTAAACTGGCCTGAATGTTGAGTAAAAAGATGGAGATAGAAGGATAGAGAGAGGAGCTTTAAGCCAGGTCACTGAACACTTGGTTGAACTTGGAGAAGTGGAAGCATTTGTTGTAGGGCAAAAACAAAAAACCTACCAAAAAAAAAAAAAAAAAAAAAACCCATTGCCTTCAAGTTGATTCTGACTCACAGTGAGCCTATGGGACAGAGTAGGACTGCCCCATATGGTTTCTAAAGAGTGGCTGGTGGATTTGAACTGCTAATCTTTTGGTTAACAGCCAAGCTCTTTAACCCCTTGGCCACCAGAGCTCCAATGTAGGGCAATGACAGGAGTAAAATCCTAATGGGGGTGAGCAAAAAGGATGTGCCTGTATCAGGGGTCTTGGGAATTAGGAACCTGGCTGGCTAGAGGAAGAAGGCCAGATTGGGGAGGCAAAAGGAATGAATTTGGGAAACTGGGTGAGTGGAAAGAAAGCCTAACAAGGCCTTGGATCCCGGAGAGTGTAGATTGGATGGTCAGTTGAATCTAATGTGAACAAAACAGATTTTCTCGGGAAAGAGCATGAAGATGTGCGTGAGCTCTTGGCCAAACGAGATGTGCATGTGAACCTCAGATTTCTCTTTCTGCTAAGACAGTCATTACCTTGTGAATAGGAACAAATAACTGTAAGTGGGTAATGTAGTTATGCTTTTAAACGTTAAGGAGGAAGAATCTTTTATAAAAACTGAAGGGAAGGGTGTAAGTATTAACATTCTATAAAAAGGCTACAGCACCTGATGGAACAGGTGTGCTGAATGTTTTAGTTTTTATTTATTTTTAGTCTCCCGCATTGTGATTTGGAAAGATGACTTTCATAACAGGTGCAAAAGCAGTTGAGGATTCTAATAATATCAATTTAACAACACATATTCACCTTTCTTTTTAAAGCGCAAGATGGTAGGAAGGCATTTACTTATCTTCCCAACAGCTCCTTTCTGAAGACAGATACCCAGAATTTGATAAGATGCACTTTAACTAAACAAATAACTCTGTAAGCATAAATAGTCACCAAAATTATTTTAGGCCAACAGACATGTAAATGGTGTGAATAGGGAGGTTTAATAACAATAATAAACATTTCAATAATATTATATTAAATGTGATCAACATCTTTTAGGTACCTGGGTGGTGCAAGAAGTTTGCAATTGCCTGCTAACCCAAAGGTTGATGGTCTGAACTCACCCAGTGGCTCCACAGAAGAAAGACCTGGCAAACTATTTCTTAAAATGGATTACAGCCAAGAAGACTCCATGGAGTAGTTCTACTCTGTAACACATGGGGTCACCATGAGTTGGAATCAACCTGATGGCAGCTAACAACAACCACATTTTTTAAGTGCTTACTCTGCACCAGGCACACTGTATTTGTGTGTGTGTACATATTGTTGTAGATATATGTATATATCTGTGTATGTACGTGTGTATATGCACATATGTACATATACAAACACACACACATGTATATACATATGCACATATACATACACACACATATATACACATACATGTATATATGTGTGTGTATATACATATACATATGTATGTATGTATACAGACTGGTCAGCGCTTCGTTCTGTTGTAATAGGGTCGTTATGAGTCGGAACTGATTCAACGGCACCTAACAACAGTATGTGTGTGTGTATATATATATATGTATACTCACACACACACATATATATATATACACAGAAGTTTTAAAATGTTTTATTGAGGTAACATTACATATCAAAATATTTACATAGTATAATTGTGCATTTCAGTAACTTTAGTAAATTTATGTAGAGTTATGCAACCACCATCACAGTCCAGTTTTAGAACATTTCCATCCCTCCAAAAAGTTCTCTTGTGCCTGTTGCAGTTAATACCCACTTTCACCCCCCAACCCTGGAAACCCTGGTGGCCCAGTGGTTAAGAGCTATGGCTGCTAACCAAAAAGTCAGCAGTCTGAATCCATCAGGTGCTCCTTGGAAACCGTATGGGGCAGTTCTACTCAGTCCTGTAGGGTCGCTATGAGTAGGAATTGACTTGATGGCAATAGGTTTGGTTTTTTTCTTTTTTTTCCACCCCCTACCCTAGACTGACTTTCTGTGTCTATAAATTTGCCTTTTCTGGACATTGCATATAAATTGGATCATAGAATATGTGGTCTTTTGAATCTGGCTTCTTTCACTTAGCATAATGCCTTTGAAGTTCATCTGTGTTGTACCATGTATTAGTAGTTCACTCATTTATTCCTGAACAGTATTCCATTGTATGGATATACAACATTTTGTTTGTCCCTTCACCAGTTGATGGGCATTAGATTTTACCCAGTTAGGTATTACTATGAATAATTCTGCTATGGATAATTGCTTACATGTCTTTGGATACACATAACTTTTAATCATCACAATCACCCTGTAGTTTAGTATACCATTATAAGGTTTTTTTCTCCAGATAATGAAACTGAGGCTTAAATGATTATGAAGCTTGTCCAAGCACATAAATGCAACAAGGGTAATATTTTGATAAAATAGAAATGAACTCTTTTTGTCTGCACTTCTGTGTACTTTACTGACTCCCCAACTACCAATTACCATCGAGTCAACCTCAACTCACGGAACCCCCATGTGTGTCAGAATAGAAGTATGCTCCATTTTCAATGGCTAATTTTTCAGAAGTAGATCACGAGGCCTTTCTTCTGAGGTGCCTCTGGGTGAACTCAAACCTCCAACCTTTCAGTTAGCAGCTGAGTGCATTAAACTTTTGCACCACATAGGGACTCCTTTTCCCATCTAGCCCCAGGCATTCACCTACTTCAGGTGGGTGGTGGAGGTATTTGGAGCATGATAGCACAAATGCAAAGATAAAGAATAAGCTAATCAGTTTATAATTGGGTTATTTGTCTTTTTATTAAGTTATTGAAGTTTTTTATATAGTTTGGTTATTAGATTCTTGTCAGATATACGATTACCAAAGATATTCTCCCTGTTGGTAGCTTGTCTTTTCACTTTTTTGATAAAGTCTTTTGATGAACAAAAGTTTTCACTTTTTATGAGGTTCCATTTATTTATTTTGTCTTTTGCTGTTCGTGCTCTTGTTATTAGATTGTTATTACACTGTTAAAAGCTAGGGCTGACAGGATTGCCTATGCTTTTTCTAAGAATTTTATGATTTTAGTTTGCACGTTTAGGTCCTTAATCCATTTTGAATTAGTTTTTTTGTATGTTGTGAGGCATGGATCCTGTTTCATTTTTTTGTATGTAGATATTCAATTTTCCCAGCACCATTTTACTGAAGAGACTCTTCTTTCCCCTTCAAATGGACTTAGCACCCTTGTCAAAAATCAGTTGACCACAGATGTGTAGATTTATTTCTGGACTCTGAATTCTATTGCATTGGTCTATATGTGTATTGTTATACCAGTACCAGGCTATTTTGATTACTGTAGCTGTATAGTATGTTTTAAAATCAGAACGTGTGAGTTCTCCTATTTTGTTCTTCTCTTTCAACACTGCTTTAGCTATTCTGAGACTCTTTTCATTCCATATAAAGTTGAAGATTGGTTTTTCAATCTCTGAAAAGAAGACTATTGTAATTTTGATCAGGATTGCGTTGAATCTATAGATTGCTTTGGGTAGCACTGACATCTTAACAATATTAAGTCTTCCAATCCATGAGCATGGAACATCTTTCTATTTATTTAAGTCTTCTTTAATGTCTTTCAACAGTGTTTTATAGTTTTAATTGTGTAAGTCCTTCATGTCCCTGGTTAGATTTATTCCAATGTATTTTATTCTCTTAGATGCTATTGTAAATGGAATTTCTTCCCTGTTTTTCCTTTCAGATTTCTCATTGCTGGTGTATAGAAACCCAACTGAGTTTTGTTTGTTGACCTTGTACCCTGCAACTTTGCTAAATTCCTGTCTTAGCTCTAGAGGTTTTTGGTGGACTGTTTGGGATTTTCTACATATAAGATCATATCATCTGTGATTAGAGATAATTTTAATTCTTTTCCAATCTGGATAACTTTTATTTCTTTCTCTTGTCTTATTACTCTGCCAAGGACTTCTGATACAATATTAGAATATTGTATGATAATAATAGAAGTGGTGAGAGTGGGCACCCTTGTCTTGTCCCTGATTTCAAGGGGAAATTTCTCTTTTTCCATTAAATGTAATGTTGGTTGTTGGCTTTTCATATACGCCCTGAATTATATTGAGGAATTTCCCTTCTATTCCAATCTTCTTTAGGATTTTCATCAAGAAATGGTGTTGGATTTTATCAAACGCTTTCTTCGTCCATAGAGACGCTCATATAATTCTTTTCCTTTGTTCTGTTGATGTGGTATATTACATTGATTGATTTCTAATGTTGAACCATCCTTGCATTCCTGGAATAAATCCCACTTGGTTATGGTCTGTTTTAATATTCTGTTGGATTCTGTTTGCTAGTATTTTGTTGAGGATTTTTGCATCTATATATATATAAAAGAAAGGAGCTCCGGTGGTGCAGTGGTTAAGCACTTGGCTGCTAACTGAAAGGTCAGCAGTTCAAACTCATCAGCCAATTCATGGGAGAAAGATGTGGCAGTCTGCTTCTGTAAAGATTTACAGCCTTGGAAACTCTGTGGGGCATTTCTACTCTGCCCTATAGGGTTACTATGAGCTGGAATCGACTCAACTGCAATGGATTTGGTTTGGTTTTTTGGTTATTTATGAGAGATGTTGGCCTGTAGTTTTCTTCTCTTGTGGTGTCTTTGTCTGGTTTTGGTATCAGTGGTATTGTCATGGATTGAATTGTGTCCCCCCCAAATATCTGTCAACTTGGCTAGGCCATGATTCCCAGTGTTGTGTGATTGTTCACCATTGTGTCATCTGATGTGATTTTCCTATGTGTTGTAAATCCCATCTCTATGATGTTAATGAGATGGGATTATTGGCAGTTATGTTAATGAGGCAGGACTCAATCTACAAGAGTAGATTTCATCTTAAGTCAATCTCTTTTGAGATATAAAAGACAGAAGTGAGCAGAGACACACGGGGACCTCATATCACCAAGAAACAAGAGCCAGGAGAATAGCATGTCCTTTGGACTCAGAGTCCCTGTGCTGAGAAGCTCCTCAACCGGGGAAGACTGATGACAAGGACCTTCCTCCAGAGCTGACAGAGAGAGAAAGCCTTCCCCTGGAGCTCACACCCTAAATTTGGACTTGTAGCCTACTAGACTACGAGAGAATAAATTTCTCTTTGTTAAAGCCATTCACTTGTGGCATTTCTGTTATAGCATCACTAGACAACTAAAACAGGTTTGTTTGCTTCATAGAATGAATTAGAGAGTATTCCTTCCTTCTCTGTCTTTTGTAAGTGCTTAAATAGGATTGGGGTCAAGTCTTCTCTAAATGTTTGGTAGAATTCCCCAGTGAAGCCATCTGGTCCAGAACTTTTTTTTCCTTGGGAAGTTTTTGATCATTTTTTTATCTTTTCACTTGTTATGGGTGTGTTGAGACTTTCTGTTTCCTCTTAAGTCAGTTTGGGTAGGTTGTGTGCTTCTAAGAATTTGTCCATTTCATCTAGGTTATCTAGTTTGTTGATGTACAGTTGTTCCTAATATTCTGTCATAATTTTCTTTATTTCTATTGGGTCAGTTGTAATGTCCTCTCTTTCATTTCTTATTGTGGTTATTTGCATCTTTTCTCTTTCTTTCTTTGTCAGTCTAACTAAAGGTTTGTCAATTTTATCAATCTTTTCAAAGAACCAACTTCTAGTTTTACTGATTTTATTGTTTTTCTGTTTTCAATCTTATTTTTTATACTCTGATCTTTGTTATTTCCTTTCTTCTGGGAGGTGTAGGCTTAGTTTGCTCTTCTGTTTCTAGTTCCTAGAGTTGTTGAGTTATGCTGTTTATTTGAGATCTTTCTTCTTTTTATGTAGACATTTATTGCTATAAGTTTCCCTCTGAGTACTGCCTTCACTGCATCCATAAGTTTTGGTATGTTGTGCTTTCATTTTCATTTGACTTTAAGAAATTTGTGATTTCTCTTTTGATTTATTCCTTGAGCTATTTGTGGTTTAATAGTGTGATGTTTAATTTCCATAGGTTTGTGTATTTTCCAGTGTTTTTCTGTTATTGATTTCTGGCTTCATTCCATTGTGGTCAGAGAGAATACTTTGTATGATTTCCATCTTTTTAAATTTATCGAGACTTGCTTTGTGATCTAATATGTGGTCTATTCTGGAGAATGATCCATGTGCAATGGAGTAGAATGTATATTATGCTATTTTTCGGTGGAGTGTTCTATATATGTCTGTTAAGTCTAGTTGGTTTATAGTGTCATTCAGGTCCTCTGTTTCCTTGCTGATATTTCTAGATGTTCTGTCCAATATTGAAAGTGGTGTATTGAAGTGTCCAACTATTATTGTGAGCCTTAGTGATACAGTGATTAAGAGCTCGGCCACTAACCACAAGGTCGGCAGTTCAAATCCACCAGCTGCTCCTTGGAAACCCCATGAAGCAGTTCTACTCCATCCTATTGGGTCACTATGAGTTGGAATCGACTCGATGGCAATGGGTTTGGTTTTGGTTTGATCTATTTCTCTCTTCAATTCTGTCAGTGTTTGCTTTGTGTATTTAGGTACCCTGATGCTGGGTGCATATATATTTATGATTGTTAAATCTTCTTGATTAATTAACCCTTTTCTCACTATATAATGTCCTTCAAATGGCCACCAAACACTTGAAAAGATGCTCAGCATCATTAGCCATGAGAGAGATGCAAATCAAAACTGCAGTGAGATACCACTTCACTCTTGCTAAGATAAAAAATCAGAAAATGACAAATGTTGGGGATGATGTGGGGAAATTGGAACCCTTATCCATTGCTGGTGGGAATGCAAAATGGTACAGCCATTGTGGAAAACAGCGTGGTGGTTCCTCAAAAAACTAAAAATAGCACTACTATATGACCCAGTAATTCCACTCCTAGGTATATACCCAAAAGACTTGAAAGCAGAGACTCAAAAAGAGACTTGTACACCAGTGTTCATTGCAGCATTATTCACAATAGCCAAAAGGTGAGAACAACCTAAATGCCCATCAACAGACGAATGTATAAACAAAATGTGGTACATACATCCAATGGAGTACTACTCAGCCAGTAGGAGAAATGAAGTCTTGATACATGCTACAATATGGACGGAGCTGGAAGACATTATGCTGAGTAAAATAAGTCAATCACAAGAGGACAAATATTGCATGACCCCACTTATATAAAAAGACAAGAAAAGGCAAATGTATAGTGAACAAATTGTATTAGTGATTACTAGCAGCAGGAGGGAGGGAGCAAAGGGAGGTTAACGGTGATGGAAATACTGCATTGATTAAGGGTAGGGTTGCAACAGCCGATTATTGTATTTGCTGTCAATGAGTTGTACACCTGTAAAAAGTTGAATTGGCAAAAGCTGTGTGATAGATGTATTTACAAGACAAAAAAAAAAAAGCTGCTGAGGCTGCTTATGTACAGCCAAAAACCTCATGGGATTTAGTTTCCTGGTTTGGATGTTTAGGGTCATGGTTTCATGGAACATCCCAGTTAATTGGCCTAATAACACAGTTAGTGCTTCTGTTCTACCTCCTAGATTGTTGTGTAGTGCCTAGGATCTTAAAAGCTTGAAAGTGGCCATCCAAGGGATGACAATTGGTCTCTATTCGTCTGGAGCAACAGAGGAAGAAGAAGAGTCAGGAATAGAAGGAGGATATGGATTGTGGGTAATTGCCCTGGGCGCCATTTGAGGTGGCACATCAATGAGCACCTTCTACTGACCATCAATTTCCATTGCCAGCTGTGAGAGATTATTCTGCAACTTAGCACTAATTGCCCCAGGTGCTATTTTCCATCGACAGGCCCCTCCTATTACCTCCATGAATGACTACCTCCTTTTCCATGAGACCAGAGGAACTGGATGATACCTGGCTACCATTACTGAACATTTTGATCAAAGATTCTATAGAAGAATCTTGATCAAAAAGGGAAAAATACAGAACAGAATTTCAAATTCTCATGGATTCCAGACTTTCTGGAGCCATGAAAGTTGGATGAACCACTGAAAATATTGCCCTGAGATAGTCTTTAAACCTTAAACCAAAAATATCCCCTGAAGTCTTCTTAAAACCAAACAATAGTTTAGCTTAACTAGTAAAAAATATCTGCCTTGAGCATTATGCTCTTTTAAGAACTATCTATATGGGATCAAACTGATAACAATAACTCAAAAGATTAGATAGGAACCTTAGAGGGCAGTGAATTTATGTTAATGGGGAGGAACAACTCAGAAAAGGAGGGTGAAAGAATGGTTGTGTAACTCAAAAGAATGTAATCAATGTTGCTAAATGGTACATGTAAAAACTGTTGAATTGGTGTTTTGCTGTGTATATTCTCAACAACAATGACAAAATAATTGAAATTAAAAAACAAAAGAATAAGCTAATCAGCTTTGGACATTCAAAATCAGAATTAGGGACAAGCCAATAGGATTAAAAGCCAAGCTTTAGAAGGAGGGGGTGTAGGAAGAGGGAAAGGGAGGAGAACAGGAAATTTATTTATAGGCAGTCCCTGGGTTATGAATGTCTGACTTACATATAACCTGTAGTTACAAACCAGGCCCTGTAAAGCCTAGTATATTAAAAATTTGAGGTACGTACAATGGTTCATAATAACAAATGGGTGCTACTTTACAATGTGCATTAAAACATTACTATTACTGCATTATTATGCTAAAGATGTTTTAATGTATCTGGAAGTGTTTTTTTAATGTTTTTTATGCATAGAAGGGTACACTATATACTATATACTAATATAAACATTTGAGTAACTACGAACCATACCTAACTGTTCCGACTTACATACAAATTCACTTAAAGACAGATTTAGGAACAGAACTCGTTCATAATCCGGGGACTGTCTGTATTTTAAATTTTTTTTTAGCATATCAATAAGAAAACCTGTAGGATTTAGATAACAGGTTCTTTCGGAGTTTAGAGAAAAAACCTCTTCTACCTGTGTGGCTAGGTGTGCTGCCCTAGGTTAGGAGGAGGATATGGCATGATGTGAAGAGAAAGTTGCTCCTTCTGGTCGGGTGTTGTGGGAAGAAGAGGTGAGAGATGCAACGGTGGGCAAGTGGGTCTAGATCTCCCCCATGTAGACTTTGGACCTTAACAAGAAGTGCAGGTAGTGGGGTGAGTTGAGGAGGTGCCGCGGTCAGTGGGCTTTGGACTTGAAGCACCTTTGGGGTTCAGAAAGGAAGTTGCCTGCGGGTTGCCCTGTCCCAAATCAGAGGACAGCCACATCAAAGGAATCTTGGCAGCCCAGCATGGTTAGGCAGTGAGAAGGCCAATGTTTAACTTTTCTAAGTTGCCTTCAGTGTCCTTGTGGTGTAGATGGAACGCAGGCATCCCTGCCTGTACCTGAGCTTGGACCCTGGCTGGCTGGTTTGAAGGACCTCAGCACTGCCTTGCAGTAGCAGAGAATGTGGGGTGGACTGCCTCTTTTTGTGTGTCAGGTAGAAGATATGACTAAGACTCAATGGCTTTAGCAAGAGCTAGGGAAGACCAGGTTGGTCAGAGGACCTCTCTAGGCACCCATCAAAGAAGAGAGACCAGACTGTGGGTGTGTCAGGCACCAACGTCAGCAGTAGAACACTCAGGACAAAACCAGTAACAACTGTGAGTCTCCCAACTGGCTGGCCTTACCCAAAGGATAGTATGAGGCCATGGGTGCCATTTCTTTGAGGGCTGTGACTAGAGTTAGGCAAGCAGGTGCCTTGCTGTTGCTGTTGTTAGGTTGTTATGGCTCCAACTCATAGCGACTCCACGTATAACAGAATGAAACACTGCCTGGTCCTGCGCCATCCTCACAATCGTTGCTATGTTTGAGCCCATCGTTGCAGCCACTGTGTCTGTCCATCTTGTTGAAGAGCTTCCTCTTCTTCGCCTCCCTTTACTTTACGAAGAGTGATGTCCTTCTCCAGGGACTGATCTCTCCTGATAATATGTCCACAGTATGTGAGAAGAAGTCTCACCGTTCTCTCTTCCAAGGAGCATTCTGGCTGTACTTCTTCCAAGACAGACTTTTTGTATATTCAATATTCTTCGCCTAGGGTGCAGAAGTCAAGGAGTTGCTCACTCTCAGGTTCGTGCCAACACATGTTTTGTGCCCCAGGCTCCTTGTCTGCTGCACCCTGGTTCCTGTCCTGCTTCTCTGCAATGCCTCAAGGTTACATAAGTCCATTCCCCATATTCACAGGCAACATCCTGAAGAGGAGCAGGGAAGGGCATGGAAATCTATGACTGAACAATTTTATTTAAAAGAATGAGCATTACTTAAGGAATATAACACTTTTCTGTCAGTTTGAGTTCGCTGGAGTAGACTAAATCTAGGTTTTGTTGTTCGTTTGTTTGTTTGCTTGTTTCCCACCGCCCAGGGGATGAGGGCTTGTAAGAAAGAGCAGGTCTGTTAAGGAGATAAATAAAGAAACACCATTTCCTGGGCACTGTTTCCTAGGCACACAGGACAGTAACTTGAGTGGATTCATAACCACTATTCATATGTCACGAGTGAGCTGTGGGCTAGGATTTGAAACCAAATTTGTCTGACTCCAGAGCCCACTCTTTCAACCACTGTCCTTTTGAGATAATAATAATGATAGTTATGATAATAGTTAATATATTCTGAGGAGTTCCTGGGGGGTACAAATGGTTAGACACTTGACTACTAGCTGAAAGGTTGGTGATTCAAACACACGTAAAGACAGTTGCCTGGAGATTTGCTTCTGAAGTTCAAAGCCTTGAAAACCTTATGGAGCAATTCTACTCTGCACACATGGAGTTGCCAGGAGTCAAAAACGACTCAATGGCAACTAACAATAACACATTCTGAGAACTTATTATGTCCCAGGCACTGTTCTAAGTGCTTTACATGCATTAACCCATTGAGTCTTCACAACACCCTGTGTGATAGGTGCCATTCTCATTTTACAGAGGAAGAAGCTGAGGCACAGAAAGGCTCAAAGAATCCCCCAAGGTTACACAGTACCCTGGCTCAGATCCCATGCTAGAACCACTTCACCATGAGGACTGTTGACTTAGACAACACCATCTTACGTTGTATAGCATTTTTCACTTTTCCAAGAGCTTTCACAATATGCTCTTGTTTTATCCTCTTGACAGAATGACAGTTAAATGGGGCAGGAGGTAAAATTGTCAGTTTACATATGAAGGCAGAGTGATGCAGAGAGTGAATGAGGAAAGTGCCAGACCTGCTCTGGCAATGGGGGCTCAGAGCTTAGGCTATATGGAGGAATGCAAGAGAGTAGAAGGTGAGAAACGTAGTGTGAGGCCGCATGGTAGAGGACATTGGATGTCTCGTCAAGAAGTTTGGCTGGGAAAGTTAAATATAGTTGGATTGGAGACTGAAAAGAAAAAATATGGAAGACACACTTGAAGGTGACAGTGTGTTTAACAATTATTTTTCAATAATTGTCTGGATCCTGAAAATAGAATATAAACAGCTGATGACTGTGTCGGCCTTCTTTTCATCCCATAACCACATTCTTCTCGCCATTAGTTCTCGTTAAAGTATTGTTGAACCTAAAGAAAATGCCAGTTTTGCTAATTACTAAAGAAATTTAAGGAGTAATCTCCATCTTACAGTGTTAGATGAGGCAAATAAATAGCAGCAGAGATTGATTAATGACCAAAGCAAACCTGAGGCAATCAATCACAAAAGTCATTTATTCCAAAGTATTGAAAAGACAAATGTTTTCCAGAACATGGCATGTGAAATGATTTTAGGTGATATCTACAAGGAATATTTTTATTTTAATAGTTATAATTTTTGCTTTATTGGAAGAATATTGGTTTTCTATTTATGGTAATGATATACTTAAATTTAAAAGTCAAGCTGCTGTATAGCATATATTGAATAATAGTACAGGTGATATATGAATATGGAAAAATCATGAAGATGGTAGGCAAGTGGCTGAAGTTTGGGGAACACTGTATTAGTACATCAGAAACCACTCAGTAACATAATAACTCAAAAGTAAAGATAACAGGATATTTTACTCCCTTCCTACTCCCACCCCCAACTTTTATTCAGAGTTTATGATATATCATGCACTGTGCCAAACATTTTACTTGTATCAACTCATTTTATTTTACAACAGTCTTATATAAACTGGCTGAGGCTGACAGTTGTCACCTTGGAATCATTCTCTCTTTATTCCAAGTAGCAGAGGCCAAATTTTATTGGGGAGGAAATGACTCCCAGCTAAAAGACTACATTTTCAGGCTGCTTTGTACCCAGTGTACCATGTGACTGTGTTCTGATGAATGAGTTGTAAGTGACAGTGTTGTATGGATCTCCCAAGACTGGCTGCTTAAATGGAGCAAACTCACCTGGCAGAAGTACCCATTTGTCCTTTCCCCTTCCTCCTTCCTACTACTTGAAATGCCTTTGTGATGGCTAGAGCTCTAGTAGCCATCTTGGAACATGAGGTAACTTTGAGGATAGAAGTAAAATGCTAGAATGGTGGAGTAGAAAGAGAGAAGCAGTAAGAGGCCCTGATGAAAATGGAGGTATATGTTCCCTTGACTGTATACCTCAGACCTGAGACAGAAATAAACTTCTACCTTTGAAAACTTCAATTATTTGAAGTTTTTGGATAAAACAGCCAAAGTAAATACTAACTGATAGAAGATGAAGTATCAATTTGGAATGCTTTTGGTTGTAGGTAACAGTAAACAAAACTTATGGGTGCTTAAACTTAAAAGGATTATTTAGCATGTAGGCTTTTGTCCCCATGTTTAAGACCTCATGGCTTCAAGATAGCTGCTGCAGCTCCAGAAGTTACATCCACCCAACAGGCAAGAAGCAGATGGAATAGGCAAAGTTCTGCCCCTCACAAGTCTTAGTTTTTTTATTTGGGACAGGAAGCCCTCCCCAGCAGAGTTCCCTTAATATCTCATTATCCAGAACTGGGTCACATGCCTATCGATGACCTCAGGGAATGAGACTACTAAGGTTGGCTTAAACCTTATGATGATGTATCATCCCTGGGCTGTGGTGGAGTCCATTCTCCTGAAATCAAGGGATCTCTGTTAGCTACTTGAAATATACTGTGGTTCTGTTACTAGGGAAGGAGAATGGGGGAAAGGTGGTGGGTAGGCCATAGACTGAGAGGAAACCAAGGCTTAGAGATGAGGTGACACACCAAAGTTACATAGCCAATAGGTGGAAGAACTAGGTTTTGAATGAAGCTCGAACCCCCAAACCTGGGGTCTTAACCGCTATGATAAACTACCATCAGAAAAACTTTAAACAGCTTCCCTGTTTTCAGATTTTACTTCTAGACTGTCTGTTAGAGATTTTATACAGGAAGTCCTAGTTTAATAGCATGTAGAACTAGAGAGACCTGTAAGATCCTTCCCAAATGTAAGCTTCTAAACATCTCTGTCTAATAGAACTGTTGCAATGATGGAAATGTTCTATGTTATGCTGTCTAATATGGTAGCCACTAGCTGTATGTGGCTATTGAACCCCTGAAATATGGCAATCGTGACTAATGAAATGAATTTTTTTTTTAATTTAAAATAATTTTCTATGGCTAGTGGCTACAATGTTGTATAGCACAGTTCCAGAATCTCAAAATATTGGTCCTCAGACCAAAACCAAAACCAAAACCAAAACCAAAACCAAATCCAAACCGTCTTGTCACCTCACCTCCGGTTCTTGGAACTTGAGCTAGCAGCTTACCTGTCGATCTTGGGATTTGTTGATCTTCACAGCCTGCGAGCAAGAGTCCTGCTCCCCAACCTGCTGATCTTGGGTTCGCCAGCCCCTGCAGCTATCTGAATCAGGAGAAACCTTGTGGTCTGATATGCTGAACTTGAAATTCATTGACCTTCACAGCCTGTGAGTTGAAGTCCGGCTTTCTGACCTGCCGACCTTGGGTTCGCCAGCTTCTGCTGCTGTGTGAATTGGGAGACGCCTCTACCCTGATCCATGGACTTGGAATGTTCTAGCCTCTACAGTCACATGAGCTGTTTCCTTGATATAAATCTCACTCTCTATATATTTATATGCTTTACTGGTTTTGCTTCTCTAGAGAATCCAACCTAAGACAGTATTGTTCTCCTAATTTCCTTTTCATCATTCTCTTTATTGGTGTATAGGAATCCAACTGATTTTTGTATGTTTCTCTTATATCCTACTACTCTGCTGAATCTTTCTATTAGTTCCTGTAGTTTTCTCGTGAAGTCTTTTTGGTTTTCTATGTATAGTATTATATCATCTGCAAATAGGGACAGTTTTACTTCTTCATTACCAGTTTGGATTCTCTTTATTTCCTCTTACTGCCTTGTTGCTCTAGCTAGGACTTCTAGCACACTGTTAAATAGGAGTGGTGATAAAGGACATCCTTGTCTTGTTCCTATTCTCAAGGGGAATGTTTTCAGCCTGTCTCCATTAAGAATGATGTTGGCCGTTGGTTTTGTACAGATGCCGTTTATTATGTTGAGGAGTTTCCCTTCAATATCTATTTTATTGAGAGTTTTTATCAGGAATGGATGTTGGACTTTGTTGAATGCCTTTTCTGTGTCGATTGAGATGATCATGTGATTCTTTTATTTTATCGATGTGATGCATTACGTTGATTGATTTTCTAATGTTGAACCATCCTTGCATACCTGGTATGAATCCCACTTGGTCGTGGTGTATTATTTTTTTTGATATGATGCTGAATTCTATTGGCTAGAATTTTGTTGAGAATTGTCGCATCTATATTCATGAGAGATATTGGTCTGTAATTTTTTTTTTTATTTTTGTGTGGTGTGTTTGCGTGTTTTTGGTATCAGGGATATGCTGGGTTCATAGAATGAACTCGGAAGTATCCCTTCCTTTTCTATGTTCTGAAATAGTTTGAGTAGTACTGGTGCAAGGTCTTCTCTGAACGTTTGGTAGAATTCTCCACTGAAGCCATCTGGGTCAGGGCTTTTTTTTGTTGGGAATTTTTTTTTTTTTTTAATTACCTTTTCAATCTCTTCTCTTGTTATGGGTCTGTTCAGATTTTCAACATAACTTTGTGTTAGTTTGGGTAGGTAGTGAGTTTCTAGAAATTTATCCATTCCCTCTAGGTCTTCAGATTTCTTGGAGTATAGTTTTTCATAATACTTTGTTATGATCCTTCTTATTTCAGTTGGGTCTGTTGTAATGTCCCCCTTTTCATTTCTTGTTTGGATTATTTGCATCTTCTCCTGTTTTTCTTTTATCAGTTTGGCCAGTTGTTTGTCAATTTTGTTGACCGTTTCCAAGAACCAGCTTTTGGTTTTGTTGATTCTTTCTATTGTTTTTCTATTCTCTATTTCATTTTTTTCTGCACTAATCTTTGTTATTTCTTTTCTTCTGGTGGATGTGAGCTTCTTTTACTGTTCTCTTTTTATTTGTTTAAGTTGTGTAGCTAATGTTTTGATTTTATCCCTTTCTTTTTTTTTTTGATGTATGCACCTATTGCTATAAATTGACCTCTGAGCACTGCCTTTGCTGTGTCCCAAAGATTTTGGTATGATGTGCTTTCATTCTTGTTTGATTCTAGGAATTTTTTGATTCCATCTTTGATTTTCTGTATTAGCCAGTGGTTTTTAAGCAGGGTGCTATTCAGTTTCCATGTATTTGATTTTTTTTTCCTTGCTCTTCCTGTTGTTAATTTCTACCTTGATGGTGCTGTGGTCAGAGAAGAAACTTTGTATAATCTCAATGTTTTGGAGTTTGTTGAGGGTTGTTTTATGGCCTAAGATGTGATCTATTCTGGAGAATGTTCCATGTGTATTTGCTGCTGTAGGGTGGACTGTTCTATATGTATATGAGGTCAAGTTGGCTGATAGTGGCCTTTAAATCTTCTGTATCTTTGTTGATTTTCTTTCTAGATGTTCTGTTTCTTTACTGAGAGTGGTGTGTTGAAGTCTCCTACTATTATTGTGGAACTATCAATTTTTCTTTTCAGTGCTGTTCGAGTTTTTTTTTATGTATTTCGGAGCCCTGTCATTGGGTGTGTAGATATTTATTATGGTTATGTCTTCATAATGGGTTGTACCTTTAATCATTATATAATGCCTTCCTTTATCTTTTATGGTGGAATTTGTTTTAAAGTCTATTTTATCTGAGATTAGTATTGCCACGCCTACTGTTTTTTAGTAGGTGTTTGCTTGATATATTTTTTCCATCCTTTGATTTTTAATGAATTTATGTCTTTGTTTCTAAGGTGTATCTCTTGTAGACAGGATATTGATGGGTCCCACTTTTTAATCCATTCTGTCACTCTCTGTCTCTTTATGGGTGCATTTAGGTCATTTACATTCAGTGTAATTATTGATCGGTGTGAGTTTATTGCTGTCATTTTATAGTGCTTTTTTTGTGTGGTGCTGATGTTTTCTTTGTTCCTTTTACTCTCCAGTGCTGAATTCCTTTTGTTTGTGAATTTTTTTCGATTCTTTCATTTTTGTAGATTTTGTGTTTAGTGAGACTTTTTTTTTTTTTCCTTATTTTGATAAATAGGTTTGTTAACTTTTGTTGTGGTTACCTCAAAATTTATCTTTATCTTTCTAAGTTTGAACTAGTCTTTTATTACTTGGTATCGCCTTAACTTCCTCTCCATTTTAAAGTTCTATACCTACACTGTTTACTCCCTCTTTTATTGTTCTGACATTGTTGTCATTTACAGATTAACCTCGCAGTTCCCTGTTGTAAATCTTTTAGTTTTGTTTTTTCCTTGAGAGTTCATTACCTAGGTTGGTATTTGGCTGATGTGGTCTTGCGTCCTAGATTCAGGTTGTTGTCTGATATTGTTGATTCTCAACGGCAGGTCCTCTTGAATAATTCTTGTAAGTTTGGTTTTCTTTTTACATATTCCACTAATTTCTGTTTATCTGGAAATGTCCTAATTTCACCATCATATATGAGCAAGAGTTTTGCAGGATATATTATTCTTGGCTGGTAATTTTTTTCTTTCAAGGTTATATATATGTCGCCCCATTGCCTTCTTGCCTGCATGATTTCTTTTCTTTCTTTCTTTTTTATTGTACTTAAGATGAAGGTTTACAGAACAAACTCACTTCTAATTAAACAATTAGTACACATATTGTTTTGTGACGTTGGTTACCAACCCCACGACATGTCTACACTCTTCCTTCTTGACCTTGGGTTCCCTATTACCAGCTTTCCTGTCCCCTCTTGCGTTGTAGTCTTTGCCCCTGGGCTGGTGTGCCCCTTCAATCTTATTTTGTTTTATGTTGCCTGCATGATTTCTGCCAAGTAATCAGAGCTTAGTCTTATTGTTTCCCGTCTGTATGTGACTTCTTGTTTTTCTCGAGCTGCTCTCAGGATTCTTTGTTTGCCTTTGGTTTTAGGGAGTGTGATTATGACAAGCTTTGGTGATTTTCTTTTGGAGTCTATCCTATATGGGGTTCGTTGAGCTTCTTCGGTTGTCAGCTTTTCATCTTTCATGATATTAGGGAAGTTTTCTGTCAGCAATTCTTCAATGATCCTGTCTGTGTTTTCCATTTTCTTCTCATATTCTGGAACTCCGATCACTCACAAATTTTTGCTTTTGATTGTATACCACATCGTTCTCAGGGTTTCTTCATTCTTTTCTCTGATTTTTCTTCAAAGTGGTATCCAAGGATTTGTCTTCTATTTTGCTGATCCTGTTTTCCATTACTTCAAACCTGCTCCTCAAACCTTCTGTGACACCTTCTATTTCTGAAATTGTGTTTATCTTTTGTATTTCTAATTGCTGTTTTCATGTGCTTTCTAGTAGTGAGTTTATTTTGACATTTTTTTCTTGTATTATTTTCCTGAATTATTCCATTGTTTTGTCTGTCTTTTACATGATTTTGTCTGTATTTACCATGATTTTGTCTATTTTTTCCTCATTTTTGTCTGCTTTTTCCTTCATCTCTTGGATATCCCTGAATATTAGAGATTCAAATTCCCTTTCAGGTAGTTCCAGTGCCTTTTCTTCTATTGGAAGGTCATCTAGTGTTTTATTTTGGATGCCTACTGGAACCATCCTGTCCTGTTTTTTAGTATGTTTTGATATTGTCTGCTGTCTTCATTTGGTAACTATTTTCCTTGTTTATTGATTGTAGATTTGTTTGTTTCATCCTGATTTTTTGTTTTGTTTGGTTATGTCTGAGCAGGCCGGCTGGGCGTTCTTTGTAGTTTGCTTGTCTGCAGGCATGATACTTCTCACCACCTTGTCCAATGGGCAGGGCCAGTCACTCAGTTATGGTGCAGCAGGGCAAGTCTAACAGACGGGGAGGGGCAGGGCTGGGTCGTTGGCAGCATGTACTGAGGCTGACAGGGCAGGGCCAGGAGGCAGTGCAGAACAGATTCTGGTAGACCATGCCTGTGCCACTCGGAGGTGCAATGCTCAGTGCATGGTGTGGATAGGCAGGAGGGAGGGTGCTGGATGTGATGTGTGGAGTTAAGTGAGTGTGGGAAAGAGGAGAGAGAAGCAGAAGCCAAAAAGAAAATAGAAAAAAAAAAAAAAAGTGCTGAGGGAGCCTGCCATTGGAGTGGCATAGATCTGGGGAAGCCATGTGCTGGTGGCTTACTAGCCAGGTGGTGTGGCACAGCCTATCAAGAAGGGATAGATGCAGCACACACAGCTAGGTGGGTAGGAGAAAGGAAATGAAGGAAGGGAGAGAGAGATAAGAAACTATATTAAAAAAAAGAAAAAGACACGTGGCCAGGTGTTCAGGAGAAAGGGAAGGAAAGAAGGTAGAGAGAGATGAGAAACTGAGAGAAAATAAAAAAGATGCCAGGTTGTTGGGAGGAAGAAAAGGAAGTAGGGTAGAAAGAGACAAGAAACCAAGAAAAAATAAAAATAAAAAAAATGCCCCAAGGAGCCCACCAGAAGTAGGTCCTCAGCTGAGCAGCACTGCACAGCCTGTCAAGAAGGAGCAGAGATGGCACATGGTGCCAGATGTCCGGGAGAAATGAAAGGAAGGAAGGTAGAGACAAGAAACTGAGAAAAGGGAAAAAAAAAAAAAAAAGAAAAAGGCCTCAAGGGAGCCCACTGGTGTGGCAGCACAGACTGGGGAAGTGGCTCCCCAGCTGAGCAGTGCTGCACAGCCTGTCAAGGAGCAGAGATGGCACAAGGAGTCAGGTGTTCAAGAAAAAGGAAAGGAAGAAGGTGAGAGAGAGAAAAAAACAAAAGAAGCCAAAAAAAAAGCAACAACAGCAACAAAAAATGCCACCGAAGGAGCTGGCTGGTGTGGGCAGGGTGAGTTTAAGTGGCAAGGAGCCGGCATCTCCCCGACCAGGAGACCTCGGCCCACTGGAAAGTGGCAGAGGCTGAGCAGAGGGAAAGAAGGGTGGGGGGTGGGAAAGCATGTATCACTGGTTACTGGGTGCTCAGTCTCCTGTTCGGAGCTCTGTGAAGCTGCCTTCCCATACTCCTTGTCTGCTGTTCTTTGTGGCTGAGGGGTCCAAGATGGCAAATCTGTGCCATGTTAGCTGATAGGGGACCTTCACTCCATAGCTCTCCTCGCTCTCTGTTCTCTGTCAGTTTCTTATTCCATTCAGTGGTTGGTTGAGTTCTTTGTCCCTTCATTTGATGCTTAAGGTTCTAGGACTGATGTTTGTCTCTGTTTTACTTATTTTTTCTGGTCTTTGCTGTGGAGGAAATGAGTGGTGCTTCTGACTATAGCGACATGTTAGTTCCCTATTCTTTTGGATTTTGATTACTATTCCCTGAAGTTCATGGCATGGATATTTTCAGATCATTTTTGTTTGTTGTTCTGTTTCCTATAGCAGGTTTCTACCTTTCAAATGTTTCACCAAGGACATGATTGGCTGGGACAACTTTGAGCTCTTTAGTACACTACGATGCATTTGCAGAAAAAATCAGAAGCAGGACCTACAGAATGAGTCTTTTCTCACCACAGACATTACGTTGGTGCCTAGTTCTTCTGTTCTGAGTAACATTGCATGTTATGCTCTTTGGTTAGTATTTTGGCACTTTCACCATGACATCAAACTTTATCTTTCCTATGTTGTTCTCCTAACGAAATAGGTTCTAGGACTCCTTATCCTGACATCATCTCCTCAGCAGCATAATATATTCTCAGGGGCCACGTGGGAAGATCTGGGTCTCTCAATTCCTGCAGAGTCTGGAAAAGATGCTTTGCAGCATGATTCAATATAAAAATTGGCAATAAATCACAAGGTGTGCTTTTCTTTTCGGTATTGGCCCTTACTGTCCATTCTTATTCATCTTGTTCTGATTTGGAAGCCTCAGGATACAGATGGTAAATTCCATCAGCTTTTCATCTCCCATAATCCCAGAAACAGACCCAACTGCTGTGTGAATATATCACTCAGAGCAAAGAATAATGCATGGATGCAAATTGAGCTCTCAAAAAGGAATAGGTGCTCAGGTGCTAATTTGCTAACATAAAAAACACAAACCAAACCCATTGCCATCGAGTCGATTCCAACTCAGAGCAACCTTATATGACAGAGTAGAACTGCCCCACAGGGTTTTCAAGGAGCAGCTGGTGGATTCAAACTGCTGACCTTTTGGTTAGCAGCCAAGCTCTTGACCACTGTGCCACCAGGACTCCAGTTTGCTAACGTAGCCACCTTTTTTTTCCCTAAAGGGACTGTTGAGGTGTGTGTGTGTTGACACCTGGTATTATCCTTTTGGCAAAAACCCTCATGCACTATGCAAGACCTTAGACAAACAATGCAGTATGGGAGCCATTAAAAATACTAATGACTATTCAGTAAATCCAAAAACTAAAGCTGAAAACTTTATTTGCCCTCTACCTTAAAATGAAGAAACAGAGGGCCATCTGTAGCCATATATTTGTTATTGTTGCAAGTAAATGCAGCCACAGGAGCTTATTTTATGCTAAAAGCCTCCATCTGCTAGATGCAATCTTTCTGTACCTGTGGAAAAATGAATAAAATAAGGACTTGCTAGCTTCTGACCTTGACTCTCAGGCAGATTATGCATCTACGATAGCTTTTGTTTCTCCTTGACAGGTGTTAATTCCAAAATGATAGTACTGTCGTCTTTTGACAGTTCCATCCTTTTACCTAAAGGAGGATGAATTGGACTTCATAATATTTCTAGTTGGCATATGTTTGGCTGCTACGCAGGGAGTGGATTTTCCTTTAATGAGCAATATACTGTGGCCCTTCACAGTGTGTTTTCCTATTTTAAAAATACTCATGCATCCTTTGTGGTCTTTTTGCCAAGCACATGCAGAAAAGTCATTATAAGTGAAAATGGTCTTAAAAAATCCTCACGTATGTCAGGGATCTAGTTACTCACTGGAGGGAAGGGGAAAGAGGATAAACGAACGAGTAGTGCAAATGTGCTGATTCATTTGTTCCCATGTTTTCAGCCCCAGCCCCAAATGGCTCCCTACGTCTCTTCTGCCTTCTGTTCACCACATTATTCTCTGGGGACTGTGTGTTTCTTTCCCAGTGGCTATTTGTAATGGGAGTGCTATTTAAACAGAATTCATTGTCATTCAGCCTCTCTCTGGCTCAGGCAACTTGCTTCCACTTCTACTCAGTTCTGTACAAAGTTGAAACCCAAAGAGGGACCTTAGAGGTTACTGTCCTTATTTTACAAGTGAAAAACACTGCAGCCAGAGAGAGGCTTGACAGCCCAAGGCAAAACTAGAACTGGACATGAACTCTTTTTTTTTCTGACGTATGGACTGTGAAAATCACACGGAGAAACGCAACATGAGTATCAAGGTTTGTATGTGGAACTTGGAAACCTGACTCCAAACATGAGGATTTTCAGTAACTTCCTTGGTGCTGACCTTGAGCAAAGCAGAATGCATGAGAGTACTTGTTAAATGTAAAACACTAAGGAGGATTTAAGTGTGACTTCAAGATAGTTTATTAAAGAAGCATGGTTCTACTTTATTTTTCAATGTAATCACTTCCCAACTCAACATGTTTATTCTAGTGATGGACAAGCTTTCTGTTGCCATAGAAGAAAAACAACACACACACACATATATATATTTGATGAGGAAAAGAGAGCAGAAATAATAAGAGAACTACTCCATGCTTGAAAGTTAAGACTTGTGGCAATTTCAAAAACTGGCAACGTGACCCCGAGCAAGTCACTTCACCTTGCTTGCTTCGCCTCAGTTTCTCCATCTATAAAAGAGGATCTGGGTTTACATCTTAAAGTGTGGTCCTGGGACTAGCATTGTTACCATCATCTGGGAACTCATTAGAAATGCAAATTATAAGCAGAATTTGCTCTCAGAAACTCTGGGGGTGGGGCCCAGCAATCTGTTTTAAACAAGCCTTCCAGGTGATTCTCCTGCACACTCAAGTTTGAGAACCACTGGGAATAGAAGCTTGTGCCCGAGGTGCCTGAGCCAATGCCGCAGAAGAACCCAAACTGCTACTCCTTACTGGTCTCAGAGGTCACTTCCAGATGGTAAGTCTGTGATTCCACGGTTCTACTGATTTTGTACATTGTACCTTGCATTTCTAGATCAGTTTAACACTTTCTGCTAGCAGAAGTCAAGTCCCAGCTTACTTTTCAGAACGTAAGGTGGCTATGTAAAAGACCTTCCAGCAGTAGTGCCAACCCGTTATGTCATGGAAACTCCCAGTGCTATTGTCTTAGATTCAGAAAAGCGAGTGTTTGCAGTCATGAGCATGCCATGAGTATCATCGCTGTAAAGTGGATGTTCACGCTGGCTATCAACTCTTCCTTGTAGTCTTGGGTTTTTCTGGTCTTTTCTCGGTGGAGGCAGTATTGTCTCATGGTACGAGCAGGAGCTCTGGCTTCATACTGCCTGCTTTCAACTTGAGCTGCACCACTTCCTAACTGCATGACCTTGGGCAAGTTACTTCCTGTCTCAGATTCTCAGTTTCCCCATTTGTAGAGTGGACCCAGTGACCACTTAAATAGTTTAAGACAAAGCTGAGTTGATTGCATGCTAGCCAAGGGAGACCTATATCTCTTAGGAAAGGTATTTTAGTTTCTCTAAACAGAAAACAAGAGGGCTAGATATAGCCTAAGAAAGGAGATTTATCTAAGTAGTATATAAATCTGTCAAAGTCTGATTGGATCAAAAGTGGCTTTCAAAATCTCTGTTAGGATTTGTTATTATTCAGTTTTGTGTCACTGACACTGAGAGCATTGTCCTCAATCAGGTCCAGAATGGGTTAGTAGACCCTAGGTCACTTAGAGGGCAATACTGCACATGCCTTTTCCAAACCTAGGTATAATTTTCCTTTCACATTGGACGTCATGATAATTTCCTTTCACATGGCTTCATGGTAATTTAACGAATTGTTTAACAAAATGGCAAATGGTGGTGGTTGAAGGGAGGTAGTTATTATTCGTTTGATGTCATTGCTTGTTAAAACAACAATATAACATTGTTTATGGCCCCATTTGTTGTGTTAGGATTTCAAGTTAGGAAGATGAGTTGACGTGTATTAAATGAGTCAAAATTTTGGCAGTTTAATATCCAAACAGAATTTGAGTGAGAACAAAAAGGAAGAAAATTCCCCAATCTTTCTACCCCACCATTCTTTACTTTGTATCTGACATTATTTCCTCATGGCATAATAGCTTTGAATGGTCATAAATTTGCAAAATGGCTTTCCTATTGTTTCTGACTAATTGTCTTAAGATATCTCGGATGCAGTACGGAGGCTTGGGGGTAACATACCTTATAAGATATGCCAGATTTAGTTATTTAGGGTTAAAATATTTGTATTTTAGACACCTGTTTGGTGGTGGTATAAATCATGGAGTCTGGCTAAGGCCTATTTGGTGGTGATGTAACTCATAAACTAACAAATGATGAGGGAAGAACCCAAACACGTTATGCATGAGAAAATTTCTTCCTTCCTTGGGTGGGTTGCCATGGTGATTGGTGGAGGTGGTGGTGGTGGTAGCAGTGAGAATTGGAGGAAATGGGAAGGGGCATTACAATATTGGGACTTAGAAAAATTTGTGAAATTGTTCCTCTAATAGTCAGGCTTGGGCTGCCGTGTGCCCAGTTAAAATTCCTAGAATTTCTTGACTGCAAAGGGTTTCTACCCTCTCTGTGTTAGCTTAAGGGGCCACAGCTACTGCAGAAAATGGATTCTTGACAGCTTAACAAAAAACACTAGTAGATTAGGATAGAATTTTAAAGCCAGGCATGGTCTCTTGTTGTTATTCACACGAGCCAGGCACTGAATTGTAGCGTTCATAGTCATTTCCCCCTCCATGCTCTTTGGGCGGAGATGCAGTTCTGGCTGTCTGAGAGTGATGGTAAAAGAATGAGAATAGCTGCCCATCATTTCCTAGTGGTGGGTGAGGAGAGAGGTAAGGCTGCAACACACAGATAAAAACCTTTCGGGGGAGAAATTAATGGGGGTGAGGTATAATAAAACAAAGTCAATGAAGGAGCAGAAAGAAAGCATTACTTCTGGGGAAAAAAAGCCCAGACAAACTCAAATGAGAGCATAAAATGAAAATGTTTTTCTAGAATGGGAGAAAGGAAAGCAATTTGGAGAAAAAGTGGAAAAGGTGGAATTGAACCTACGCTTAATAACTTCTTATTATCTAACTTGATTCTTCTTGGAGCACAAAGTACTTTCAGAGGATCTGCCCTAAACTGTTGTCTGTTAAAATAAAAGAACCTACTCAATGACTGCTTATCTCCTTGGAGTTCTAAGCCACACTCTGAAGGTAGGCAAGGGGAGAATTATTTGTAATATTCTGTAAGCCAAGTCGCTAAACTTGTTTACCCTTGCTTTGTTTTTATGAAGTCAGTGGTGACAATTGGGTATGGATGGGAGGGGTAAGATCAGGGAAGTGGTTTCTGATATTCCGTCCCATCCCTCCCTCCCTTCTTTCTTTTTTGCTTCTTTATTCCTTACATTCTTTCTCATTTCATCTTGAGGGATTGACATGGTATTGCCATTGATTTGAAGGATCTAGTTGGGTGACTAGTGAACATAATGGGGAAGATGTATTCCCAAGGAAAAATGGTATGCTGTGGTCTCTGGGGAATCCAAAGATACCCCCCACCAATTCATTAAACTATATTTTAATTCCCACACCAAGTTTCAGATTCACTAGGTGAAGGTGGAGTCTGGTAATCTGCATTTTAAATAAACACCTCAAGTAATCCTGATGCAGGTAGTGCAGGGAGATCATACTTTAAGACATTCTGGTACTAGCACATGTGTGGCAGGCCCCGAGACATCAGGTAGATAGGGGTTTGAATCCCAGCTCTGTCACCTTGTAGCTGTGTGACCTTGGGCAAGTTACTCGATATCTCTGTGCTTGTTTCCCTCTGTGTAAAAAGATACTAGTATCTACCTCATAAAGTTGTGAGAAATTAATGAAATGTTGCAGAAAAATATATGTGCTTAATATAGTATATTACACAGACTAAAGCCTCACAAGTGGTAGATTGTCATTTGTATTGTTAACAATGGACTTGGCAGTCCCTTCTTCAAGTTTTTTTGGACTTTTGGATACATTGAAGGAAAGGGGATTTAAACTAACTTAAGCAAGAGGGGGATTATATTGGTCTCAGTATATAAACAGTGGGTATGGCAGGATTAGAGGTGGCCTTGGTGACTAGATACGGGGACTTGAGCATTGTCTGAACTCCTCTTGTCTTAGCATTTTCTGTGCGTCATCATCTTGCTCCTGTTCCAGATGAGTTTCCCAGTCAGATAAGACTTGGGATTCCTCCAAGCTTTCATCCTCACAGCTTGTGACCAGAGAGGAAAAGAAACTCCTCTACCAACTCTATTCAGAAAAACCAGAGGAAGCACTCTGACTGGCCCAGCTGAAGGCATATGCCCATCCCTGCAGCAATTCCTGGCTGCTGTCCCACGACTGGTTGTGCCTGGGGCGTGTGTACCCCCCTTTCTGAAGGTGGGGGAACTCATGCTGCACAAAGACCCTTAGCCCACTACCCATTTCTTCTGCTTCTCTGTATCCCTATAATTCTGTAGCTAGGATTCATACACAGCCCAAAGGCACCTAATAGGCATTGGGTGCAAAGCAAGGACCAAACAGGCATGACCCCTGCCCTTATGGAACTTACAGTCTAGTATGGAAGTAGACTTTCAGAGTGAAAAATGAAAGACAACATATAATTAATCTTGGCCCTCTCCAATAGTGGGAACTGAAGAAGAAGAGAGTAATATAAAAAAGAATGTACACCTGGAAAAGGAAAGTAATTTTAATTAATTTATAAACTGGGAGGAGGTGATTAACACACGATAGGCATATAAAACTTTGAGTGTCACTGGACACCCCTCTCCCACATTCTATCTCAAGTGATCAAGTCATTACTCCAAGGGAATCAGTGGTCTAGGTGGGTCTGACACAGCTAATCTGATGGCTTGGCAGAATTTGCTCAGGCATCCAGGACTCAAGTTCATTATTTCTGCTTTTAAAATGGGACAGTTTCACCACAACTGTCAACTCCAGCAAGTGAATCGGATTAATAATAACTTGTTGGTGTTGTTAGCTACCGTCAAGTCAGCCCCCAACTCATGTACGATGGGATCAGACTGTTGTAATCCGTAGAGTTTTCATTGGCTGATTTTCAGAAATAGATCACCAAGACTTTCTTGCTAGTCTTAGTCTGCAAGCTCTGTTGAAACCTGTTTAGCAGCATAGTAACATACAAGCCTCCACTGACAGATAGGTGGTAGCTATGCATGAGGTGAATTTACTGAGAATTGAACCTGGGCCTCCTGTACGGAAGATGAGAATTCTACCACCAAACTACCAGTGCCTCCAATAATAATGCAAGCTAACACTTAATTAAGCACTTTATTGTGAGCCACGTACTGCTGTAGGTACTTTATGTGGATTCATTTAATCTTCTTAGCAACCCTATGGGGTAGGTATTGTTATCTACATTACACAGATAAAGAGAGGCTAAGTGACTGTATGTAACATTTATTGAATACTTGCAACATGCAAGGCTCAGTGTTAACTGGTTTTATGATATTAATTTACTAAGTCCTCACAATAACAGTAAGAGGTAGGTACTATTTTTACATCCAGTTTAAAGATGAAGAGCTGAGGCTTGGGCAAGTAAAGAATTTGCCCAAAATTCTATAATTAGCAAGTGTCCGAGTCTGGTCTTGGACCCAGGACATCTGTCTTGAGATCCCAGTTTATTCGCTTCACCACCGAGCTCAGCTCTGATTTCCAGATTTCCTTGTCAAGACAGATCTCTGTAAAGTGCATGCTTTGTCACTGAAGGAGAATTGGGTTGTTCTGTCCACCACAATTTCGTTGAAGGCAAGGGGTACTTCCTAGGCCTTTCGTCTCTTCCTTTTAGTCCTATTCCACAAATAACAAAGTTGCCCTGAGCTGGCCACAGAGAAGTGACAACAAATATGCATTTTTAATACTTGGTTTTGCATTCAATCATCACTTTGGAAAAATGGTATACATTCTACGGATCAGGTACTGTGCTAGGCAATAAGAATTCTAAGTAGGTTCCCTGTTACCCTCTATTATTTCACCCTGGTAGTTTCCTTCATAGTAATGATCACAATTTGCAATTTTTACTCATTTACTTGTTTACTGTCCTCATATTTGAATATAAGCTCCAGTCTATTCTGTTACCTGCAGTGTCCCTTGCTTGACACGTTTTAGGTGCCTGTTAAATATGAGTTGAGTGAATAAATGAACAAATGAATCAAAGAAAGAACACATGAACTAACCACAGGAAGTTTATGGAGTGATGAGTAGTTTTCCCATTTTCTGGTGATGATATGTTTCGATGATTGTAACACTACTTCCCTGTTCTCCTTGTGTATTGCATTCACAAGTGACTTCTGGTGATGGACAATAATTGAGCAGAGGCCAGACGATCAGCTTTTAGCCTGGATTTATAGAACTCATGCAGTGGCAGGAAAGGGAGCGAGCATTAACCAGATTATGTCCAAAAAGTAATTGCCCAAGTGGCTTCATTCAGTATAGTTTCTTTTTTTTTTTTTTTTTTTTTTAGCCAGGGTCAAAAAGTCCCCATTTCACTTCAGATGTGCACAAAAAAAAAACGTAGTTTCTTTACTTTGGGTATAACTGACCACGGGTGGAACCTTTCTTACTCTGGAATTGGTGGGCCTGACCCTGACTGTGTTAAATGGGAACCAAAGAATTTAGAAAAGTCTTCCTTCTCTACACAACCAGACTTCCAAGTCTACTGTCTTGCTAAAGATGGGTGTTACGGACTGAATTGTGTCCCCCAAAAATCTACGTTGTAAATCCTAACCACTATACCCGTGGTTAAGGAGCCCTGGTTGCACAGTGGTTAAGCTCTCAGCTGCTAACCAAAAGTCAGTGGTTTAAACCCACTAGCCACACGACAAGAGAAAGATGTGGCAGTCTGCTTCCACAGAAAATTTACAGTCTTGGAAACCCTATGGGGCAGTTCTACTCTGTCCTATAGGGTCGCTATGAGTTGGAATGGATTAGAAGGCAGTAGGTTTGGGGGTTTATACCTGTGGTTATAATCCCATTTGGGAATGGATTTTCTTATGTTAATGTAGCAGTATTAGTGTAGGGTGTGTTTTAAGTCAGTCCCTTTCGAGACATAACTGAGCAGATTAGGTAAAGAGAAGCAAGCAGAAACGGAGGGAAGAGAGATGTCAAACCCCATGAAGATCACTAAAGGAGCCAAGGAACAGAAGATCAAAACAGACAAGAACCTTCCCCTAGAGCTGACAAAGACAGAAAGACTTCTCTTAGAGCCAGCGCCCTAAATTCAGACTTCTAGCCTCCTAAACTGTAAGAAAATAGATTTCTGTTACAGCAGCACTAGATAACTTTGACAACAGGCAAATATTTCTCCTGCCTTGGGGCAAAAAGCTCTGAGACTGCAATAGAATATGATAGAGTGAGAAGGAAAATGGCAATGCATTGGGGAAATAGCTACAAAATAGTATCCTTATTATATTTCTGACAGTGTTTTCTTATATTATCATATGCAGAGAAGTTCTGTTACAAGTTTCTACAATAGTGTGCCGAGGTAATTTCTTCTATCATTTGTCTGCAAAGAATGAAAAATGAAAAATGTGTTGAAAACCAAGACTGGGGTCAGCAAGAGTTTTCTGTGAAGGCCCAGATAGTAAATAGTTTAGGCTTTGCAGATCACAGGGTCTTTGTCACAACTACTCAAGTTCTGCTGTTGTAGCCCAAGAGCAGCCATAGAAAATAGTATGAATAAGTTTGGCTGCATTCCAATAAAACTTTATTACAAAAACCAGGTGCAGTTTGTCAGCCCCTGGCCTAGATGATGTTTTGGTATTTAATTTGCATAAAATTCTGGAACTTGAAAACACTACCAGTTTCCCTCCAACCCCACACACACAGTAGGTAGATAAACCCTTACTGAATTCCCAGTTTGATTTGGAAAAAGCAAAAACCAGTTGGGCTTTACAAATCTCCTCGCACATTTTTGTAGTTCAGGCAGTTTTGCATAAGCACACCCAGAGAATTAAGTGTATCTAGCTGAAACCTCAAGAATTAAACAAAAAAAACCCTATCTCACCTCCTCTCAGGAGCCAACTTGAAGTTCTCTCTATGGAAAGATGCAAACCTCAGCAATGAAAAGACCCAAGATCCAAGCTTCGGAAGTAAATTCCCTTCAGGAAAGGCTCAGAGCCACATAAAAATTGCTGGGCTTCATCTGCCTTGCCCTCCCAGAAAAGCTTGCTGGCCTAATGCCACCTTACCCCAGAGGCCAGCCCAGACCTTGGCCATCCATCTCTGCTTGATAAATCCAGGCTCCACAAATCACGTGGCTTCCAATTGACTTTCTGTCAGGGTGAGGTAACCAAAGCTCTTCTTTAAGCTGAGAGGCATGACACATAGCTCCTTCCTGCCCAGCTGCTATAACTGGAACTTCAATGTCAGAAGAGCACAAGTCTGGAAGCAGAGGGCAGATGCCAGGACGGAATAAGGGTTTATGAAGATCTTCTGTGTTCTCAGGGCAGTGGTGGTTCAGTGGCAGAGTTCTTGCCTTTCAATATGGGAAACCCAGGTTCAGTTCCCTGCCAATGCACCTCATGTGCCTGTCAGTGGAGGCTTGCATGTTGCTATGACACAGAACACGTTTCAGCAGCGTGTCCAAACCAATACAGTTTAGGAAGAAAGGCCTGGAAATCTAATTCCAAAAATCACCCAGTGAAAACCTGATGGATCACAACAGTCCAATCGGCAACCCATCATGACGATGGTGCAGGGCTGGGTAGCATTTTGTTCTGTTTTACATGGGGTCGTCATGAGTCAGGGACGACTTACTGGCATCTAACAACAACATCTGTGTTCTAGGCTCCGTGTTAGGTTCTTGAGATACCCAGGTGGGTAAGACACAGTTGGCATCCTCTGGCCTTTGAGGTGTACACAGAATTCTATGTTGTAAATTCTGGGAAGGAGCAGAAGGTGTGTCTGGGCTTGTCAGCTGGTTGTAGGCTGCATTGGCACATTAGGCTAACTCCTGAGCATCAGTAGCTCCACATATGTTGGCCCATGCTACATTACCTAAAGCTCATAAAGACTTGTATAAACAGAGAGCAGGTTTAATTGAATAAAATATGTCATTGTCTTCCTCCCTGCTGGGTTCACTGTTCCTCAGTGATTTCCATGGGTCGCATTCTCTTCTCTATAGCTGGCATGAGGCTCCCTTCTCAGGAGGAGTATGAGTCAGAACTCTTTAAAAGCATGACCTTCCCATCCTTCTTCCTGGAGAAACACCATTTTTCTCCTCACTAAGAGATGCTTTCTCTGAAGTGTTTGATAAGTCAGGAGCAGCAGTGGGGACTTCCCTGGAGCAGTTGACAATTCCAGTGTCAACTTATGCTTCCTCTGCTTCAAGATGTAATTCTCAAATATGTCTTTGTACCTAATATATTTTTATTTGGTCCCATCTGATGTAATCTTTATAAAAACAGTTGTAAATTAAGCATTCATTCAAATGGGTAGATTCATCAAGTATTATTTGAACATCTACCAGATGCACAGTACTGTGATGTATCTTGACAAGGAAGAGCAGGTCCACTAGACTGACAAGTACCATCAACCCCCTCCACAATCATACCAATCCCTGAAATATATTTATGAATATATTTATAAGATCTATGCTAGGCTGATCTTTTACTTTGGACTGAAATGGAAATAGATATCATTTTCCTCTTTGGTTTTCTAGAAAGGAAGGCTTGTAGATGGTAGGGAGGTTCTGATGATTCATGAGGGTCAAACAGTCACAGGTAACTAAGTGTCATTCTCCAATGATCCTGACCCCTGAAGTGCATTAAGTCCATATCCTGTGGTCTTCCATAGCAGCTTGTAGGTTCCCAGTCACAATATGCCTTGTGTTTTGTTGCAGATCTTTGTTTAATTTTCCCCATTGGACTGTAAGCTCTGTGAGGGCGGGTGTTTTAGTCATCTAGTGCTGCTATAACAGAAACACCGCAAGCAGATGACTTCAACAAAGAGAAATTTATTCTCTCATGGTCTAGTAGGCTACAAGTCCAATTTCAGGGTGTCAGCTCCAGGGGAAGGCCCCTCCACCCCTGCATCGGCTATGGAGGAAGGTCCCTGCCATCAGTCTTCTCCTGGCTGAGGTGCTTCTTCTTGCAGGAATCCCGGGTTCAAGGGATGCGCTCTGCTCCTGGTGCTGCTTTGTTGGTGATGTGAGGTCCCCTCTGTCTCTCTGCTCGCTTTTCTCTTTTATATCTCAAGAGATTGGCTTAAGACACAGTCTAATCTTGCAGATTGAATCCTGTCTCATTAACATAACTGCCATTAATCCCATCTCATCAACATCATAGAGATAGAATTTACAACACACAGGAAAATCACATCAGATGACAAAATGGTGGACAATCACACAATACTGGAAATCATGGCCTAGCCAAATTGATACACGCATTTTTGGGGAACACAATTCAATCCATGACAGCAGGCAACCATTTCTTTTAAGTTCACTTACCAGTAGTATGCATCTGGGTAGCTCAACTTAATTCTTAAATTGTTAGTTCATGAACAAGCTCAGTGTCTGGCACAAAAAACCAAACTCATTGCCATCGATTAGATTCCGACCCATAGTGACCCTAAAGGACAGAGTAGAACCACCCCATAGGGTTTCCAAGGAGCACCTGGTGGATTTGAACTGCCGACCTTTTGGGTAGCAGCTGTAGCTCTTAACCACTACACCACCAGGTGCTACTTAATAATTCATGGTCTCTGTGAAAGCTTTTTTAAAGTCCCAGTTCTAGGTTCAAAAAGCAAAACTCACAAACACTTGTTGATTGTCCATCTGCCTGACACTTAGCTAGATGCTGGGGATTCAGCAAAGACAGATACAATCCCTGCTATCATGGCAGACTGTCACATTACTTCATCTCAGTAAGGCAGATGGCATATTGGGTAAGGTTGGGGGCTCTATTGCCTTCTTGGGTTTAAAACCCTACTATACCACTTACTAGCTATTTGACCTTGGGCAAGTCACTTAACCCATCTGTGCTTCACATTTATAATATATAAAAATGGGGTAATTATAGCAATTACCTCATAGGGTCGTAGTTAGGATTACATAAGTTAATATATGTAAAGTGCTTAGCACACGCCTGCCAAATAGTAAATACACTTGATAAATATATTTTAGGAATTATTCAAACTTAGGAAAGGATGATTGCACGTCCTTTCAATGTTATACTGAAGCATGGTCTAACTGGCCCATCCAAGGATTATTTAAAACACCATTATTTATAGGTGGGTTACCTTTGTTTGCCTTGTCATTTACCATTTATTAGGACCCAGACTGTATGAAGTTGCATGTTAGTTTATAGATCTTTTTCCAGCAGAGATGGAAGGCTATTGTTTATTGTCCTTTACGTCCTTAACCAGAATTCCTGGGTAGGGCAAATAGTTAATGCACTCGTTGCCAACTGAAAAATTGGCAGTTCAAGTCCACCCAGAGGCGACTTGAAAGAAAAGCCTGGTGATCGATTTCCAAAAAATCAGCCACTGTGAGCCCTATGAAGCGCAGTTCTACTCTGACACATGGGATCACCATGAGTTGGAATCCATTTGACAGTAACTGGTTTGGTTTTTTTGGTTTAGATCATTAACCAGTTTTGTCTCTAACTTAGCAAACTTACTTTAGCATATAGTTCCTGTCTATATAAATCTCTTTCTCTCAAATGCTGTTGGAACCAGTTTTACCATTCTGCTCGTTTTTTCATTGATGAGTTAAGTAAATCTTTGACACATTTTCATTATATATTTGTATGGGGAGGTCATATTTTTAACTTTTTGAAAATTATACTTTGAGAAATGTCTTCTATTATTATTATATGAGTATATTATGATCACTGTTATTGTTCCATATTTTTCATAGGCAAATGATATACTAGAAAGAGCATATTTAGGACTAAATTCCAACTCTACCACTTTTTAGTTTTCCTGGTCAAATTATTTAACTTCTCTGAGCCTCAGTTCCTGCATCTGTAAAATAGGGAACATCATACCCATGTTGTTGGGCAATTGTGTAACCTTCCAATGCTACCCACGACAAACCATTCCTCTCAACCTGCAGCTGATCACATCCCCTCGAAACTGGGCTGCCTTCAAGTTACCTTTGAAACAACTTTCTAATTCCCAGTATAATGTATCTTAGCAATCTGCACACCCCTTCCTCTGCCCTCAAGGGAAACAGTAATATCAGTATGAGCTGTGTTCAGGCCTCGAAGCTACAGGGTTCGGATTCTCTGTTCTATTGTAAGTAATCATGAGTGCTACCATTTTGTGACACTTTATGTTAAGCTTTTTATACTTTAAATGCATCTTCTCATTTAATCTTTACCTCAACTTTATGAGGTAAGCCATAACATACCCATTTTACAGATAAAAAATTGAGACTCAGCAATGAGGTAACTTGTCCAGGAACACACAGCTCTTAAGTGCTAATGCCTGGACTCCAATCCATGTCTGACAGCATCCAAAATACACACTTCCTTTCAAAATTTGTTGAATGCTTACTATGCAAAAGCTACCACGATAGACATGTGGAGGATGACAAGGTCAATAAGAGACAACACCTACTCTAGAAGGGCTCATAGTTCAGGGGTGGGAGATAAAGAGAAAGCTAGTAACAGTTACCAGTTATTCATAGCGGCTACCGTGTGCAAGACATGTTGCATATGTAACCTCCTTTACTTCTCACCTCAACCTGGCAAAGTAGGTGACATTATCCTGGTTCATAGTTAACGAAACAGGCTCCAGGAGAGGAAGTAACTTGCCTCAGGTCACACAGTGCCTTAGTCGTCTAGTGCTGCTCTAACAGAAATACCACAAGTGGATGGCTTTAACAAAGAGAAGTTTCTTCTCTCACAGTCCAGTAGGCTGCAAGTCCAAATTCAGGGCATCAGCTCCAGGGGAAGGCTTTCTCTGTCAGCTCTGGAGGAAGGTCTGTATCATCAATCTTCCCTTGGTCTGGGAGCTTCTCTGCACAGGAATCTCAGGTCCAAAGCATGTGCTCTGCTCCTAGCACTGCTTTCTTGGTGGTATGAGGTTCCCATGTGTCTCTGCTTGCTTCTCTGTTTTATATCTCAAAAGAGATTGGCTTAAGACACTAACCAATCTTGTAGACCTCATCAGTATAACTGCTACTAACCCATTTTATTACATCATAGTGACTGAATTTACAACACATAAGGAAATCACATGAAATTACAAAACGGTACACAATTATACAATACTGGGAATCATGACCCAGCCAAGCTGACAGATATTTTTGGGGGACACAATTCAGTCCATGACACACAGCTATAACGCCTCAAACTTCCGCCTATTTTCTATCATTTATAGCCCCTGTAACAGACACAAAAAGATACATAACAGTGAAAGGTAGCAAACAATCAGAACTGTACAAAGGTTACCAGCACCCAGAGTGAGCTGGATGAGCACAGTGTGTATTGCTGGGAAACGGCTGCAGTCAATTTAGTAAATGTTTATTAAACATCTTCTATTTGCCACATGCTGGGTGAGCTGGGAAACAAGGGTAATGTGGCCCCTGAACTTGAGCAGCTCATGGTCTAGTTTGAGGGACAGATGTGCAAGCAGTCAATTATGACACAGCATAGTCATGGTAAGTGACATCCTGGAGGTCACTATGGGAACACAGAAGTGGAGCCTTAATCAGGTGGGCAGTGGGTAGCAGGGAAGCTTTCTTACGAAAAGCTGCACCCAAACTACAAGTCTCTCTTACCTGACAGCTAGAAAGTATGTTCTCATGGCAAACCCCTCTTTGGTTTATCATCAGCTCCAATAAACCACTTGTTCAGGGCTTTAAAACATTTTTCTTAGATGAGTAGAATTACCTTTCTAAAGTACTTTTCTTTGACTAATTTGAACATTAGTTTTCACTGCAAACTGCTGGTATGTTGAAATGGCTCAAAAGGGTGCTGTCAGGGTTAATGTGCTTTAGAATGAAAAACAAAAAAACCCAAAACCTTGCAGTGGATAACATGCAAAATTGTAGCCTATGCGCACAGATGGTTGCAAGTTAATATTTATTTGCAGGGCTCTTCTTTGATTTGTGTTACACCCTCCAGCTGGGTTGGAGGTTGCTTGGATGTGTAGGCTTGAAGGGTATCTGCATGCTACTATGCTTATGAAACATACTAAATAACCTACAGTAAAAATTCTGTCTCTATCATAATATCTGCAAAGAGCAGAATATTCTAACAGCCAAAAAGGAATTTCCCCTTCTACTGTTGACTCCAAGAGGCAACTATTGTTGCCCTTTGTGTCCTTGTATACATTTACGTATCCTTCTAGACACATCCTATGCATATATATGGATATGTGTATACAGTATATATGTATGGACATGTTTGTATATGCATATCTAATACTGTCTTGCACCTTGCTCTTTTTTTTCATTTCATAATACATGTTGTACATCATTTATTCCATAATAGTACTTAAATAGATCTGCTTCATCCTTTTTAAATGCCTGTTTTGTATTCCATCAGCACATTTTAACCAGAGTCCATTTCATGTAAGGAGACCTGGGGTGCAACAGTTAAACAGTTAAACACTTGGCTGCTAACTGAAAGATTGGTGGTTTGAACCCACCCATGGGAAAAAGACCTGGCGATCTGCATCCATAAAGATTACAGTCTAGAAAACCCTATGAGAGGCAGTTCTACTCTGTCACATGAGGTTGCCATGAGTTGAAAATCAACTAGACCTCACCCAACAACAACCTTTTCAGTTGTATTTCAAATATTCTTGATTTGGGCTATCACAAAGAATACTACAGTGAGTATATTTGTACATATAAGCTTGCCCAGGTGTGAATGTATCTTTTGGCTGAGTTCCTCGAAGTGGAATTTCCCATTGAAATGGTATGTTCATTTTAAATTTTTCTAGATATTGCCCAACTGCTTTCCAAAGTATTTCCAATTTAACCTCCCACCAACAATGTGGAAGGATGTCTGCTTCCCCACACATTCTGAGTGGTTTTGATCTGCTTCCAGGATACATTGCAATGGTGAAAACATAGGTGTTCTGTCTGAAATGTTGGGTACAAGTTAGATTCAGGAAGCTGTGAATTGACATGAAAAAATCACATGATTAGGTCTAAGCAGTTGAACTTTAATGCTTTAGAGCTGAAAACCTACCTCTTTGGGAGTTCCAGACAGAAGAATGACCCGTTTTACATCCCTGCAATACCAGAATACTTTTTGACCTGTTTTGAACTTTTTGTATTTCTTTTTTTTTTTTTTTTTTATTTTTTTTTTAAT
>NW_004443947.1:27694244-27702791 GCF_000243295.1 Trichechus manatus latirostris | reverse complement strand
TGTTTGGCTTAGTTTTTCGGATCTTTGTTGTGGAGGGACGGCGTGGTGCTTCTGCCTAGACCGCCATCTTGCCGGAGTCTCGAACTTTTTGTATTTCTTAATGACAGCTGGACACTTCACTCCTCTGCTTCCTAGAAGTCTCTGGCTTGATTCCCTCCAATCACTCTTTGTTTCTTCAAAGGTTATCTGGCTCTCTGTATTAGACCTGGCCACCCACACTGTGGCTCTCTGCATTTCTGTCCACTTTTCCTAGCGGGTCCTGAATGGGTGACCTTATCACTCCAGGAGGCAAAAATGTGCTGTACCGATCGGCCAAGCTCAATATCCTTTTGCTTAAATGTTAGATGGATTTATGTTATTGCTCTGGGAAGCAGTGATCCAGGGAGGAAATAGTGCTCTGGGAGGACCCTGGTCTTGTTAAAACGGCAGCAGGAGGATGCATGTACTTGCCCAAAGCCGTTGGCCATGGTCTAATCCAGTTTTTCTCCTTTCTTCCCTTCCACACTTAACTTGGTTATTTGAATCTTGTTTTGCATCTGAGCTTCTGAGGTCTGACTATGGAAGCCTGGATGTATGGTGCCACCAGTTCTGCCTTCGTAAGTGTTAGCGTGAAGAGAAAAGACCACACACAAGATGCTGTTTGGTCTGGGCTTACCTGCTGCACCAGTGCTGGAGGTGGTCAGGTTAGGCCGGTTTGACAGGAGCTTTTCCTCCCAAGATTCCTGGGAAGGCACACCAGAGCACACCAATTAAGGTCACTTGTGGGCAAGATCAATTTCTAGGAGCAACTGTTGTGACCCAAATGTTTTCCTTTACTAGTGTGCTTTATTTTACATAGCAGGTGTGCTTTTAAAGAGTTGCAGGTTAAAATTAAGGAGGTGGTGCAGTGAGGGGGAGGGGAGGGAGTACAGAATTGGGACTTAGAGGATTCAAGACTGGTTGGTTTAAGTCTTAACTCTGCCACTTACTGATTGTGTGACTTTGGACACATCACTTAACACATGAGGGTCTAGATTTACTCTTTTATAAAATAGAACAGTAATATCTACTTATCCTCATCAAAAGATCACCAGGAGGAAAAAGAGATATTATGTGATAATTTTGAGCTGAAAGGCGTTATTAATCCTCAATTGGCAATGTATAGCAGGTGCTACATCACAGTATTTAATTATTACAATAAATCTTTGACGTGAGTACTGCTATCCCATTTTCCAGGTAGAGAAACAGATGTTCAGAGAGGTTAAGAAATTGGACCAAGGTCACAGGGCTGGTAAATGGTAAAAGCAGGTTGCAAACCTTGGCGGGTAAGAGATATCGAATGTGACGGTCTGTGCTTATCTTTGTGGTGGGGATGCTTAAAGGCTAGCCTCCCTGTGTATCTCAAACACAGTAGTTCTCAACTGGAGATGATTTTGTCTTCCAGGGGACATTTGGCAATGTCTGGAGACATTTTTGGTTGCCACAACGAGGAGAAAGGGTGTACATGCCAGGGATGCTGTTAAACATCCTACAATGCACAGAACAGCCCCCACAACAAAGAATTATCTAGCCCCAAATGTCAGTAGTGCTGAGGTCAAGGAACACTGGGCTAACCCATGTGCTTCCAATATTATTCTACAGAGAAGACAGGGGAAGAGGAGCCTTTCTCTGGTCAATATTTTTTCTCTCCATAACACTTACCACCCCTAATATACTATATGGTATACTGATTATGTTCATTTTTTGTTATCTGTCTCCACTCACCAGAATGCAAGCTTCCCAAGGGCAGACAACGTTGTCTTTTCAGTCATGTTTCCCAAGGGCCTAGAACAGAACCTCATGATACACACTAAATATTTACTGAGTAAACAAATGAATTCAACGTTAACTTCACGGTAACAACTTGGGGATCAGCTAATATAGGAAAACGTGCCAGCAAAACTTGAGTTCTAGGAAGAGATGGTGGTGGTCAGGCTAGATTCCTGCCAAGGCTTCTGCCCAGAGGGCTTGAGCTGGGACCCTGTCATGTAGCTCAAAGAACGTATTTCGTGTAGCTTTCTGAATTGAGAGGTGCAGGGTCTCCACGCAGCCTGTCATAGTCCTACCACAAATGGCCACAGTGCCGCTGAATCTTATTTCTTGGTCTTTCAAGGCACGTGGTGCTTCTGCAGTGATGCAGGCTTTTCTGTGGAGGTGGCAGAGGATGCAGTTGTTTTTTCTTCATTATGATCCAGCATCAAATCATATACTCTTCTCTCAGAAGAATCATTCCAGATTTAAATCAGAGGTCATAAACTTGTGCAGAAGATATGGTTTGTTTGGACTGTTTTTAAAAAATTCAGTTTGAATACCTTTAGTCCAGGGTATGCTTGCTCTTGTTTGCCTCAAGCTGCACCACTCTCTGTTGCATTGTCTTCCCTCTCCCTCATGGATTCATATATTTAGTGCCCTGTCTGACTCCAACAGACGTTTTAAGTTGAAGTCTCCTGATTTAAATGGATACACTTAAACTGTGCAGAGACAAGAGGGCGAATTCTGGCATTGTATAATGTTTGTTCTTGCAGATCAATTCTATTATTTGTCACAATATTTGTTGCTCCTCCTGTGGAAGGCTTATGCATCTCTGTTACATTGACATGTGACTTGTCTTTGGTCAAGAAAGTGTGAGTGGAAGCGAAATGTGTCATTGGTAACACTGATAACCTGTGCTACTTCTGTGCACAAGTTTTAAGGGCCATTGCAGGATTCTACCACACTTTTTTTTCCCATCTGCCATGGGACCAGCAATGTCTCATGCAGTGGTTCTGTCAGCCTCAGTCACCAAGCAAAATGACATAAAACAAAGCTGATGCTAACCATTGATAGACATGTAGCATGAGTAAGAAATCAATGTATATTGTTGTGGGCACTGAGATCTTTGGGGTCATTTGTTATCTCAGAACAGTCTTGTTTACTCTGACAGATACAACGCCTTTCTTCATGTGCTTTAAAGATAAGAAAATAAGGGAAACTTTCTTAGCATGTATAAATGTCATGAAAACCATCAAGCTTTTTAGTTACCTCCCTTGAGAGGATGACAATTTGGAGAGGAGGAAAAGTTCAAAGTCGGAGTCTTGTTTACAATCTTGGTGTGATTGTTTGCAAGTAGGACGCAATGAGGCAGAAGGTTGTGTCTGTTCTGAGGAACAGTCTGAAGCAAAATGTGATTTACTGGTACAAGGGTGGCTGTGTATGACACCCTAATGAGTGTCCTAAAAGGAGCAGTTAATCTTGGGATATGAGTATGGCCATAACTTGTGAAGTGCCTTGTCACTATGGCTGCCCATCTGGTCTCTCTTCCTTAACAGATACGTGATTAATTATTTAGGCTCTTCTGAGGGCCAAATTTGTCTGATGAAATTTTGATAAGAAAAATATGTGAAACAAGATTTGCTTACAAAAAAGAATCTTAGAGTTGGAAGAGTGATGAACCATCTTAGAAGCATCCACTCCATTACAAACATAATAAAATATTTCATGGTTTAACTATTATCTTCTTGACAACGACTCCTGAATTTTTACCACTGGCTTTGACTCTTCTTCCTGGTTCTGTTGAATTTTACCCAGCCCTCTGAGTATTTTTTTGAAGCTGTAATACTACCTCAAACTCAGCAATACGTGAATCTGAACTTGTCTCCCCTCTTTTCCCCTTCTCTTCCTTCCTCCTCCTTCCTCCCCCTTTTCTTCTCTCTCCCCGACCCCGTCCGCTCTCCTTTTCTCTCTCCTCCCCTCCCCTCTTCTCTTCTCTCTCATCTCCATCCACAGTGTCATTATTTCTTTCTGTCTCCTAGGACCTGAAATTTAGAGTCCTCTATGAGTCAGAATCGACTCACAGCAACTAACAACAACAGGCAGGAATGTCTTTTCCTGGGAGAACAAATAGAAAGAACAAAGGCAGGCACAGATGGAGGGAATCTCAAGGTGGAGTTAGGGAATGATGAGTTATTGAGCACAGACGGATGGTATGAACATAATGGAAGATTTAAAGGTGGACCAATGGTTTGGAGTTGGATTGTAGACAGCCTGGGATGTAGGGCTGAGAAGTTAGGACTTAATCCTATGGCCAAAAGGAAGACACAGAAGTTTCTTGAATATTGGTCAAATGGGATCAGTTTAATTTTAGATGTCCAGGGCAGCAGTGTAAAGGGTTGATGGGAGGAGGGAGATACTGGAGCTACAGAGACCAGTTAGGTGGCCACTGGAATAATTCAGCCGAGAGATGCTCAAAACCCAAATGAGGCCAGAGGGAATGGATAGAAGGGAGTGTCAGCTCTTGACCTTCTCAGGGAGCGAGGGAGCTGGATATGCCTTTCCTCACCCTCTCTGCACACAACTAAACACCTTTGCCATACTAAGCTATAGAGAAACTTTGAGGCTGAGTGGGCAATCTGAAATCCCCTAAGACTCTGAAATGAAGGTGGCCAGGTGGGAATTCATGGCCTGAGCCAGCAAGTCCCTTCAGAGCTGCAGAACATGGGTCAACTCAGCAGAACCCTCTGACCAGGGTTCGCCAGAGACACCCTGCCTTCTTCCCCAGCCTCTTGCTTATCTCTTAATTTTCTCCAGTTCTGTTCCATGAAGCCTGCCCACAGAAACATTGCTGTCCCCTCACACCTCCTCCTCTTTTGTTAAATGCAAGAAAATTGTTTTAATACTTTTTGCAACCCATGCAGAAAAAAGATTTCCCAGCAGGTGTTTCTGAGCATTAAGCTGGTTTTGCTGCTGTCCCCTCCACACATCACTTTAACAGTTACTCCAGCAAATTGCTTAGTCCATGAATTCTCATCTCCCTTGCTGCCTGCATTAAACTAAGAGAAGAAAATAAAGATCATTAAAGGCCCCTTCCCTTGATTATTTTTCTTTAAAGGGCACGATGCATTTTGGGGAAAAGAGAATAAGCTGAAGCTCTACTACAACCATTATACAAAGCGGTACTTTCCCTCTTAGAGATGTTCACAGCCAAGCTCCTGAGACAAGTCTAACCAGCAGGCTGGGCCAGAGTTGAAGGGTGAAAAGCTCTTAGATTATATCTGACCTAAAGTTGTGAAGACTCATAGCAGGAAAATAGCTAAGGCTTAAAGGAGTCCTTGCAGATATTACTGGGGAATGTTGTTGTTAGTTGCCATGGAGTTGGCCCCTGACTCATGGTGACCCCATATACAATAGAATGAAACACTGCCTTGTACTGTGCCATCCCCATGATGGTTGTGGATCAGATCATTGTGATCCGTAGGGTTTTCATTGGCTGATTTTCAGAAGTAGATCACCAGGTCTTTCTTCCTAGGCCATCTTAATCTGGAAGCTCTGCTGAAATCTTTTCAGTATCCTAGCAACAACATGAAAGCCACCACTGACAGATAGGTGGTGGCTGCATATGAGGTACGTTGGCCAGGAATCAACCTGGGTCTTCCCTTGGAGAGTGAGAATTCTACCACTGAGCAACTATTGCTCTGACATTATGTGTGTGTGTTAGGTGCCATCGAGTTATTTTATTTTTTACATTTTTTAATTTTATTGTGCTTTAAGTGAAAGTTTACAATTCAAGTTAGTCTCTCATATAAAAATTTATACATACATTGTTATGTGACCCAAATTGCTCTCCCTATACTGTGACAGCACACTCCTCCTTTCCACCCCAGATTTCCCGTGTCCAGTCAACCAGCTCCTGACCCTCTCTGCCTTCTCATCTCACCTCCGGACAGGAGCTGCCCATTTAGTCTCATGTATCTACTTGAGCTAAGAAGCACACTCTTCACAAGTATCATTTTATGTCCCACAGTTCAGTCTAATCTGTCTGAAGAGTTGGCCTTGGAAATTGTTTTAGTTGTGGGATGATAGAGAGACTGGGGCCATGCTTTCTGGGGTTCCTCCAGTCTCAGTCAGACTGTTAAGTCTGGTCTTTTTATTAGAATTTGAGTTCTACACCCCACTTTTCTCCTGCTCCATCTGGGGCTCTCTGTTGTGTTCCCTGTCAGGGCAATCATTGGTGGTAGCTGGGCACCAACTAGTTCTTCTGGTCTCAGGCTGATGAAGTCTCTGGTTTATGTGGCCCTTTCTGTCCCTTGGGCTAAGACTTTCCTTGTATCTCTGGTGCTCTTCATTCTCCTTTACTCCAGGTGGGTTGGGACCAATTGATGCATCTTAGATGGCCACTTGCTAGCTTTTAAGACCCGAGATACCACTCACCAAAGTAGGATGCGGAATGTTTTCTTAATAAACTTTGTTATGCCAATTGACCTAGATGTCCCCTGAAAGCATGGTCCCCAGAGCCCCATCCCTGCTACTCTGTCCCTCAAAGTGTTTGGTTGTATTCAGGAAACTTCTTAACTTTGGTTTAGTCGTTTTGTGCTGACTTCCCCTGTAGTGTGTGCTGTCCTTCCCTGCACCTGAGATAATTCTTGTCTACTATCTAGCTAGTGAATAACCCTCACTCTCCCTCCCTACCCTCGTAACCATCAAAGAATGTTTTCTTCTGTGTTTAAACCTTTTCTTGAGTTCTTATAATAGTGGTCTTATACAGTATTTGTCCATCTGTGACTGACTAAATTCACTCAGCATAATGCCCTCCAGATTCCTCCATGTTATGTTTCACGGATTCATCGTTGTTCTTTATCATTAGGTAGTATTCCATTGTGTGAATATACAGTAATTTATTTATCCACTCCTTTGATGGGCATCTAGGTTGTTTCCATCTTTTTGCTATCGTGAAGAGTGCTGCAATGACTGTGGGTGTGCATATATCTATTCGTGTGACAGCTCTTGTTTCTCTAGGATATATTCCAAGGAGCAGGATAGCTGGATCGTATGGTACTTCTATTTCTAGCTTTTTAAGGAAGCACCAAATCGATTTCCAAAGTGGTTGTACCATTTTACATTCACACCAACACTGTATAAGTGTTGCAGTCTCTCCACAACCTCACTAGCATTTATCATTTTGTGTTTTTTGCATTAATGCTAGCCTTGTTGGGGTGAGATGGTATTTCATTGTAGTTTTCATTTGCATTTCTCTAATGGTTAATGATTGTGAGCATTTCCTCATGTGTCTGTTAGCTGCCTGAACTTCTTTGGCAAAGTGCCTGTTCATATCCTTTTCCCATTTTTTAATTGGGTTATTTGTCTTTTTGTTGTTGAGGTTTTGCAGTATCTTGTAGAATTTAGAGATTAGATGCTGATCGGATTTGTCATAGCCAAAATTTTTTTCCCAGTTTGTAGGTTGTCTTTTTACTCTTTTACTGAAGTCTTTTGATGAGCATAAGTGTTTATTTTAGGAGCTCCCAGTTATCTAGTTTCTTTTCTGGTATTTGTGCATTGTTACTTATGGTTCATTTTCTGTTTATGCCATGTATTCGGACTCCTAGCATAGTCCCTATTTTTTCTTCCACGATATTTAACATTTTAGATTTTATATTTTGGTCTTTGATCCATTTTCAGTTAGTTTTTGTGCATGGTTGAGGTATGGGTCTTGTTTCAGTTTTTTGCAGATGGATATCCAGTTATGCTAGCACCATTTGTTAAAGACACTGTCTGTTCCCCATTTAACGGACTTTGGGGCTTTGTCAAATATCAGCTGCTCATAGGTGGATGAATTTATGTCTGTATTCTCAATTCTGTTCCATTGGTCTGTGTATCTGTTGTTGTACCAGTACCAGGCTGTTTGACTACCGTGGCAGTAATAATAGGTTCTAAGGGCAGGTAGTGTGAGGCCTGCCACTTTGTTCTTTTCCTTGAGTAATGCTTTACTTATTCAGGGCCTCTTCCCTTTCCATATGGAGTTGGTGATTTGTTTCTCCATCTCATCAAAAAATGCCATTGAATTTGGATCTGGATTGCATTGTATATGTAGTTCACTTTGGGTAGAGCTGACATTTTCACAATGTTGAGTCTTTCTATCCATTAGCAAGGTATGCTTTACCACTTATGCAGGTCTGCTTTGGTTTCTTGAAGTAGTGTCTTGTAGTTTTCATTGTGTAAGTCTTTTACGTCTCTGGTTAGATTTGTTCCTAAGTATTTTATCTTCTTGGGGGCTATTGTAAATGGTATTGATTTGGTGATTTCCTCTACGAAGTCCTTTTTGTTGGTGTAAAGGAATCCAACTGATTTTTGTATGTTTATCTTATATCCTGATATTTTGTTAAAATCTTTTATTAGTTTCAGTAGTCTTCTTGTGGATTCTTTGGGGTTTTCTGTGTATAAGATCATATCATTCTCAAATAGAGATACATTGACTTCTTCCCTACCAATTTGGATGCCCTTTATTTCTTTTCCTAGCCAAATTGCTCTGGCTAGGATCTCCTGCACAATGTTGAGTAAGAGTGGTGGTAAGGGGCATACTTGTCTGGTTCCCCTTCTCCAGGAGAACGCTTTCAAAGTCTCTCCATTTAGGATGATGTTTGTTGTTAGCTTTGTAAAAATACCCTTAATTATGTGGAGGAATTGCCCTTCTATTCCTATTTTGTTGAGAGTTTTTATCATGAATGGGTGTTGGACTTTGTCAAATGCCTTTTCTGCATCAATTGATAAGATCATGTG
>NW_004443947.1:27684341-27692059 GCF_000243295.1 Trichechus manatus latirostris | reverse complement strand
TGTCCTGTGTTCTAGTCTTGGGTTGTTGTCTGATATTATTGATTTTCTAAGCAGAGGACTCCCTCCACTATTTCTTGTAATTTTGGTTTGGTTTTTGCAATTTCCTAAACTTCTGTTTATCTGGAAATGTCCTAATTTTGTCTTCATATTTGAGAGACAGTTGCTGGATACATAATTCTTGGCTGGCTGTTTTATTCCTTCAAGGCTTTCTATATGTCATCCCGTTGCCTTCTTGCCTGGATGGTTTCTGCTGAGTAGTCCGAGCTTATTCTTATTAACTCTCCTTTGTAGATGACTTTTCATTTATCCCTAGCTGCTCTTAAAATTCTCTGTTTATCTTTGGTTTTGGCCAGTTTGATTATAATATGTCTTGGTGACTTTCTTTTGGTATCTACTTTATGCGAGGTTCGATGAGCATCTTAGATAGATATCTTCTCATCTTTTACGATATCAGGGAAGTTTTCTGCCAACAAATCTTCAACAGTTCTCTCCGTATTTTCTGTTATCTCCCCCTGTTCTGGTACACCAATCACTTGTAGGTTACTCCTCTTGATAGAGTCCCACATAATTCTTAGAGTTTCTTCATTTTTAAAAATCCTTTTATCTGATTTTTCCTCAAATAAGTTGGTGTCAAGTGCTTTATCTTCAATGTCACTAATTCTGACTTCCATTGCCTCAACTCTGCTCCTATGACTTTTTATTGAGTTGTCTAATTCTGAAATTTTATTGTGAATCTTCTGGATTTCTGATTGCTGTCTCTCTATGGATGCTTGCAGCTTGTTAAATTTGTCATTATACTCTTCTCTAATCTTCTCAAGTTCCTCTGTTGCTTTGTCTGTGTGTTCCTTGGCTTGGTCTGTATTTTGCTTGATCTCCTTCCTGATCTCTTGAAGACTTCTGTATATTAATCTTTTGTATTCCACCTCCAGTAATTCCAAGAAATTCTCTTGGTCTGGAAAATTTCTTGATTCTGTATTTTGGGAGCTTGCTGAAGCCATCATGGTCTGCCTCTTTATGTAATTTGATATTGACAGTTGTCTCTGCGCCATCAATAAGTTATTATATTTATTTATTTTATGTTTGTTTAATATGTCCTAGCTGCTTGTTTTGTTTTGTTTTGATATGCCCAAATAGGCTGATCCTGTGAGGTAGCTTGATTATTGGTGCCTTTGAACCTCTAACGTCCTGTCACCAGGTGGTTAGATTTGTTACTAAGTATGTGAGCACAGGATTCTGTTTACTTTTCTTGTATGGATTCAGCTCATGTGACTAGGTAGTCGGTCACCAGGTGTGTGGTGCAGGCTCTCACCTACAGTCCTAGACTGGCATGGGTGATTGGTATAGGCACAAGCGTCTGGCTGCAGTAGGGGGTCATGTACTGAGCAAGGCAGGGGGCTGATGGCTGCCGCTGAATGTCTGGAAGCAAAGCATCTCCCTGTTCCAAAGAGCACGTAGGTGGGTGGGTTTTGCAGCCAGACTATGGGCACCCAGTGCTGTTGGCTGTAAGGACTGAGGGGCACCACTTATTCTTGGGCCCCTGTCACAGGTAGCTAGGTGGCATGGGTGGAGCCACCAGTCCTCAGGCCCCTGATGTGGGTACGTGAAGACCCTGCTTAATGGGTACAGCAGTGTCAAATGTCAAGAACCTGCCACTTCACAGCTGAAACAGTACAAGTTAAACTTCAGGTATATACCCTGTTGTACTGTGATAATGAGGGCCTACATTGTTGAAATGGGCCCACACAAGTCTATGCAGGGGGAAAGGCACTCAAAGTTTGTGGACCCCTTATGCCTGTGTCTAGGCAAAGGAGCTGTGCCTACCCTGAGTTCCTGGCTTAGGGGAGCCGGCAGATGATTTTTTCCCCTGTTTGTTAATTTCTTCTCTCTCCAAATCCTGGAGAATGGCTTAGGGAACGGGACTGGTTCTCCTACTGGTCCAGGCGACTCAGCAATCACTAAAGCCGTCCAAGACCCAGAGCAGAGCAGGGAGCAGGGAGGTAAATGGGAGAGAGGTTTTTCCCAAGGGGGGTGTTTTTGATCCATGTAGTAGGCTAGATGCAAGTACTTATCTTTCAGCGATTGAGGGCTGCTTCTCACAGATTCTGGATGCCCGAGTAGAGTCTCTGCTGCTGGGTCTCTCCTGGTGTAGAAAATACCTCCTGAGCACTGCTACTTGCCTCACTGTGCACGTGAGCTAATCTGGCCTGAAGGGCTCCAGCTCCCACTGGGTCAGATCTGGCAACTCCTCATTGCTTCCGAACTGTCTCTCCCTTCTCCTGCCACTCAGTCTGATCAACTTTGCCTTTGATGTTCAGGGCTCCTAGATTGTCATATATAATCGATTCACTTTTTTTTGGCTTTGTTGTAAGAGGGACCACCAGAAGTGTCTGACTACTCTGCCATCTTGGCCCTGCCTCTCCTGGAGTTGATTTTTGACTTATAGCGACCCCACATTACAGACCCCTCATAATATCACTCACATAAATATGTGACCAGAATCCCATATACTCAGATGTTGAATGTCATATGAGTTAAGTAAGTTCTTTGGTTGCAGGAGACAGAGTGAGACACGTAGAAAGCTAGCTTAGGAGACATATGGCAATAAAGGAAACACGAATTTCACAGGAATCTGATCAAAGAAGCCATGGTATAATCTTGCTTCTTGGAGACAGGAATCAGATTAAAGATATTTTAAGGGATATCAGGAGTAGGAGTTTGTGAATCTGCACTCTGGTACTTTGCTATGAACTCAGATCAGATCCTTTATTCATCTCTGCTTCTCTGAGTGATCCTTTCCCACTACGGAGTCCCAGACTTCCACAACTTTTTCCCTACCTCTATGGTTTCTGCTTCTTCATGACTTTATTTTCTTCCCAATCTTTGGCTTGTTTATGGCTTCTCATGGTCCCTGCTCTATCTCAGCATTTCTTTCTTTATCCTCTCAGCTTCAGCTCTTTCTTCTGATGGCTCATCATCCGCCCTTTATTCCTCATTTTCAAATTCCCAAGACTGGCCTGAAGGTTTTATTATCATGAGACTTCAGGGCCAGCAGCCAGCCCATAAATTGGCTGCCTTGGGGCGTATGTGTAACCTAGTGCAATCAGAGTCATTGGAAGATGGTGATGGGGATTGTAGGTATGGAATGGGACTGCCACAGCAAGGTGTATGGGTAGGGAGGTTATCCTTAGATGAGGTTGTGGGCATGGCTAACATCATGACCAAAAAGGAAAGTCTCTGCTTTAGAGGTTTATTAAGAAACATATAATGTCAGTATCTAAGTGGCATTCACTGTTCACACTCAAGTAGTTTATCTTGTTGTTGTTAGGTGCCGTTGAGTTGGTTCTGACTCATAGCAACGCTATGTACAAGAGAATGAAATGGTGCCTGGTCCTGTGCCATCCTCACAATCGTTGCTATGTTTGAGCCCATTGTTGAAGCAACTGTGTTGATCCATTTCCCTTATGATCATAAGGAGCTTTAAGATTTATGGGACAGGGGTTATAATTCCTTCCACAGAGAACTGGAAATTGTGAATTAGGAAAATTAATGACTTGCCCAGAGTAATACAGGTAGGTCTTAAATATGAAGTCTTCTTTGCATTATGCCAACACTGATTGGTTCTTCAACACTATGCAGGGCACAGCTACCCATAGCTAAGCTAACAGCGTACTCTATAAAGTTATTTTACAGGGGAAAGTCTTACCAGCCGATGACCCCACCTCTGCTCCTAGCCAAGCTACTCCATAGCTATTGGAAATCTGCTCTCAGTTCACAGAGAAATCTTTGCCTTTAGTGGACATTTTTCCTGTCTTGGGAGATATATCATGCAGATTTGCTACTTGAAAGAAAAAATTGCATGCTTTTACACATTGTCAATGCTTGTTGTATGCAATGTCCCCAGCCCACAGCCCCCAGAGCTTCCCAGGAAATAGAGTTTTAGAATTTCAGGAAGCTCCACTTGTAGCCAACAAGACTTTAACTCCTCCAGAGGCAGTGGTTGCTATAGTTCTGGCCCACTTATCTGAGTCTGGCTCTAAACCACCCTGAGTAAGCCGAATGAGCTGCTAACCGGTGCTTAAAGGAACCTGAAGCACTGTAGATGAAAGATGAGGGATGCTGTGCCCAGCATGGCCTCCACTTCTTGGCACAGAGGCTGGTGGGAAGAGCCATGGCTTCTGCCAAATATCTCTATATGCCATGCTTATTTGAGCCAAGCAACCTGTTGGGGAGGATTCATCCCCTGAACTCTGAGGCTGATGCTTGGTACCCAGGCTGCTCTCCCTGGTGCAAATAAATACACCACCTACAAATGAGCCGTTCCTGGAAGACCAAGGATTGTACAGATTAGCAAGCAGGAAACCAGCCCCTGAGCCAGGCTGAGAGAGATGGGGCTGTGATCTGGGAAGGATGAGGATGTCGGAGAAGATCCAGAAAAAGCCTAGGAAACTCTCTAACCCCTGGCCTTTTGCTTTCCTCTGCTGTAGGGCCTCAAATGTCCAAAGGACATAGACCCCGCACCCTGGACCACGCCACAGGCACTCATGCAAAGCCTAGGGTAGTGTGTACCCTGCTGCCCTGTAGGTTGTGCACTCAGGGACATTCTCACCAGGGTTCACCCTTCCATCTTTGTTGCTCCCCTGCAGCATTGCTCCTAAGTCCCCAGGAAGAGTAAATTCAGGATACAGGATGAATGCATGTAGCAAATGACCATGAAGCTCTCGTCTTCATTCCATAGGCAGTAGCCTTGGACCCAGACATTTTGGGTCCTTCTTATCTTGCCCTTGTCCCCAACTACCTGTGCAAGCAAATTGTGTCTCCTTCTGAGCCTCAGTTTTCTTAAATGTAAATTGAGGGGATTGAGCACATTGAATGCTTTGTGTAGGAAATGTCCCCGGCCCAAGCCTCTAACATATCTTACCAATTTAATGTTCTTTGCTTTTGTTTCTGTCCCTCCTTCCTTCCCTCCCTTTCTTTCCTACTTTCTTGCCCTGCTAGATTGCAGCTCCTTACTAGCAAGGAATATTAAAAAATTTTATTTTCTGTTTTATCTACAACATGGGACACAGCACCTGGCACATTCATATTTCACTCACTCATTCATTCACTCAATAAACGTTTAAGGAGCATCTACATCTACGATACGCAGGCCCCAGGGATTCTTGGTAAAAGAGGAGGAGCAGCTATTTATAGCCAAGTAGTAAGTACGTAGCCATTGTTGTCAAGTAGATTCCGACTCATAGTGACCCTGTAGGACAGAGTAGAACTTCCTGATAGGGTTTCCAAGGCTGTAGTCTTTACAGAAGCAGACTGCCACATCTTTCTCCCGTGGAGTGGCCGGTGGGATCGAACCACTGACATTATTCTTAGCAGTTGAGTGCTTAACCACTGTGCAACCAGGGCTCCTGGAAAATACATAGCGCTCAATAAATGTGTATTAAGCGAATGAATATCTTGTGACGATTTTTAGTTCTGTGGGTCTGTGTCTTGATTCCATATTACTCGGAATACTATTGAGTATGTGACCCTGGAAGAGGGGCCGTGGAATTCATACTCAGTGACAGTCACTTCCTAGGGGAAAAACAAAGGCCCGTACTCTTCAAGTCTCGCCCCCCCCGCCCCGACCAGGGGTTTTCTTGAGCACATGCTCATGCATGTGCACAAGTGTGCATGAATGCTTGTGTGTGTGCGTGTGTTTGATACACCCTATAAGTCTAAGCTCTGGACTCTTGCTGTCACAGCAGTGAATTCAGTTTCAAGGCTGGTGGAGAGGGACTAGAGCGAGATAAGAAAATGTGATGGGGAAGAGAGGACAGAGAATGACTTGAAAGAAAAGACTAGAGAGAATTAATGAATGGGCTACGGGGACAGGGGCTTTAGAATTAGGGACTATCTCTATCTGCCACTAGCAGTGTGACTCTGAGAAAGCTGATATTTTTCCTCATTTGTAAAATAAGGCTAGGATGTACTTCCTGTTTCATCAGCAATTTTGGAGGCTATGTAAAGTTCTTCGTATGGAATTTAGTATGGAACCTCCTATTGAAATGGAGGTTTCATAATCAGTAGCTATTGTCATTATTAGGTCCCGGGATGGCGCAAATGGTTTGCTTTAACTACTAATCGAAAAGTTGGCAGTTCAAACCAATCCAGCAGTGCCGCAAAAGAAAGACCAGGTGATCTGCTTCTTGAAAGATTATAGCCAAGAAAACCCTATGGAGCACAGTTCTGTTGGGGTCTCATGAGTCAGAATTGACTCGACAGCAACAGGGTTTTTGTTTTTTTTTGAGGGTGATTATCATTCTTAGAAGATAAAGAAAAGACGGTACAGGTAATGAGGAGGAGGAAAAATCTAGAGAAAACATTAAGAAAAAGGTGGGAGAAAGTTAATTCATGAGATTTCCACCAGTCAGCCAGGCTACTGGGCCTGTTGGCACTTACCCAGCTGGTGTAGTGGCAACAAACCCAACTTTCCTTGTGGTGTGAGACTATTCCTATATGTACAAACCACAGCAGTCATCTTGACATCCCAGGCCACCTGGAAACAGCAGGGGCCCTTGCGGGCATAATTGTATCTAGAGATTTTAGCAGAATTTTTTTTTATTGTACTTTAGATGAAAGTTTACAGAACAAATAGTTTCTCATTAAACAGTCAGTACACATATTGTTTTATGACATTGGTTAACAACCCCATGATATGTCAACACTCTCCCTTCTCGACCTTGTAGGACCCTTTTTTGGTGAAAATATACACAGCCAAAGTTACACCATTTCAAAAGTTTCTACATGTACAATTCAGTGACATCAATTACATTCTTCCAGTTGTGCTGCTATTCTCACTATCCTTTTCCAAATTATTCCACCACCATTATGTTCAACTCACTGCCCCATAGGCTTCCCATCAAATCTTTTGAGATGCTGTTGTCAATTTGATCTCACATAGAAAATCCTTTTTTTTTTGTACATTAGATGAAGGTTTGCAGAACAAATAGTTTCTCATTAAACAGTACACATATGCCCTATGACAATGGTTAACAACCGCCAACATGTCAACACTGTCTCTTCTCAACCTTGAGTTCCCTATCACCAGCTTTCCTGTCCCTTGTAGTCCTTGTCCCAGGACTGCTGTACCTCATTAGTCCCGTTTTGTTTTATGAGGCTGTCCAATCCCTGGCTGAATGGTGAGTTTTGGGAGTGGCTTCACCACTGAGTTAAAAGGGTGTCTGGGGGCCATATTCTCAGGGTTTCTCCAGTCTGTCAGGCCAGTAAATCTGGTCTTTTTCTATGAGTTAGAATTTTGTTCTACATCCTTTTCCAGCTCTGTCCAGGACCCTCTATTGTGATCCTGGTCAGAGCAGTCAGTGGCGGTAGCTGGGCACCATCTAGCTGTAGTGGACTCAGTCTGGTGGAGGCCATGGTAGCTGTGGTCCATTAGTCCTTTGGACGAATGTTTTCCTTGTATCTTGTTCTCTTCATTCTCCCTTGCTCCCAAAGGGGTGAGACCAGTGGAGTACCTTTGATGGCTGCTCACAGGCTTTGAAGACCCCAGTTGCTCCTCACCAAGGTAGAATGTAGAACATTGTCTTTATAAACTGTTATGCCAGTTAAGCTAGATGTTCCCCAAGACCATGGTCCCCACAGCCCTCCATCCAGCAATTCAGTCCCTCAGGGAGTTTGGAAGTGTCTATGGAGCTTCCATGACCTTTCCTTGTACAAGTTGTGCT
>NW_004443947.1:27638946-27682895 GCF_000243295.1 Trichechus manatus latirostris | reverse complement strand
ACTGATCCTGTCTTCCATCATTTCAAACCTGCTCCTCAGCCCTTCTATGACACTGTCCATTTCTGAAATCTTGTTGTTTATCTTTTGGATTTCTAACTGTTGTTTTTATGTGATTTCTAGTTGTAAATTTATTTTAGCATTTTGTTCCTGTATTATTTTCTTGAATTCTTCCATTTTTGATTTTAGCAGAATTTTTAGTTTTCAGAAGGAAAGACCTTAGGATGCTGTATCTTTGTTTAAAAATTATTGGAAGGAATCATTCGGAAAATAATGCTTCACTGGATACAGAAGTGGAGAGTAAGATCCCAGTATAGTAGGTCCCAACACGTGGCCCAGGGACCCCCCCATGCATCAGAAGTGCTCCTGTTATTTATTAAAATGCAGCTACCTGGGGCCCATCCCATTGGATAGAGGCCCAAAAGTCTGCATTCTTATCAGGTCCTCATGTGAAGGTTAGGGACCACAGTACTAAAAGGTTCAGAATATTAAGAAACTTACACAAAAAAATGAAATAACATCATATCAAAGAAAAGAATTAACTGCAGTTTGGGGTAACAGTTATGGCTTTTTATTTCCTTCTACATGTACAATTTGGTGACATTGATTACATTCTTTATGTTGTGCAACCTTTCTCACCCTCCTTTTCTAAGTTGTTCCTCCCACATTAACATAAACTCACTGCCCCCTATGTTTCCTATCTAGTCTTTTGAGTTGCTGTTGTCAATTTGATCCCATATAGATAGTTCTTAAAAGTGCATAAGCCTCAAGGCAGACCTTTTTTACTAGGTAAGCTAAACTATTGTTCAGTTTTAAGATGACTTCAGGGGGATTTTTTTGGTTTAAGGTTTAAAGATTATCTCAGTGGAATAGTTTCAGGGGTTCATCCACCCTCCATGGCTCCAGAAAGTCTGTGAGAATATAAAATTCTCTTCTACATTTCCCGTCTATTTGATCAGGATTCTTCTATGGAATCTTTGATCAAAATGTTTAGTAGTGGTAGCTGGGCACCATCTAGTTCTTTTGGTCTCATGGCAAAGGAGGCAGTTTTTCATGGAGGCACTTAACCACACATTCCATGTCCTTCTCCTCCTATTCTTGACTGCCCTTCTTCCTCTGTTGCTCCAGGTGAATAGAAACCAATTGTTGTGCCTTGGATGGTTGCTTGCAAGCTTTTAAGACCCCACACACTACAATAAACTAGGAGGTAGAATAGAAGTACTACAGATGTTATTAGGTCAGTTAACTGGGATGTCCCATGAAACCATGACCTTATACGTCCAAACCAAAGAATCAAATCCCATAAGATGTTTGGTTGTACATAAGAAGCCTCAGCAGCTACTCTTTTTTTCCTTTGGTCTCTGTGGTAAATATATTTATCGCATAACTTTTGCCAATTCAGCTTTTTACGGGTGTACAACTTATTGACAGCAATTATAATAATCTACTGTGCAACCTTACTATTAAAGTGATTTTTCCATCAGCATTAATCCCTCTTTTCCCCCTCCCTTTGCCCTGGTAACCACTAATAAACTTTGATCTCCATACATTTGCCTTTTCTTGTCTTTTCATATTAGTGAGGTTATACAATATTTGTCCTTTTGTGATTGACTTATTTCGCTCAGCATAATGTCTTCAAGCTCCACTCATACTGTAGTAGGTATCAAGGCTTCGTTTCTCCTACTGGCTGAGTAGTATTGCATTGTATGTTTGTACCACATTTTGTTTGTCTATTTACCTGTTGATGGGCATTTGGATTGTTTCCACCATTTGGCTATTGTGATTAATAGTGCTGAAATGAACATTGGTGTACAAGTCTCTTTTTGAGTCTCTGGTTTCAGGTCTTTTGGGTATATACCTAGGAGTGGAATTTCTGGGTCATATGGTAGTTCTATTTTTAGCTTTTTGAGGAACTGCCACAGTGTTTTCCACAAGTGCTGTACCACTTTGCATTCCTACCAGTAACAGATATTGTTGTTAGATGCTGTCAAGTCTGTTCCGACTCATAGCAACCCCATGTAGAACAGAACAAAACGCCGCCTGGTCCTGCGCCATCCTCACAGTTGTTGCTATATTTGAGCCCACGGTTGCGGCCACTGTGTCAATCCATCTCATTGAAGGTCTTTCTCTTTTTTGCTGACCCTCTACTTCACCACACATGATGTCTGTCATGGTTTGAATTACGTCCCCCAAAAGATGTGTGTATCAGTTTGGCTGGGCCATGATTCCTGGTACTGTGTGATTTTCCTGTATGTTGTAAACCTGCCTCTATGAGGTTAATGAGGGAGGATGGGTGGCAGTTGTGTTAGTAAGGCAGGACCTGATCTACAAGACTGGATTGTGTCCTGAGGCAATCTCTTGAGATATAAAAGACAGAAGTGAGCAGTGAGACAGGGGGACCTCACACCATCAAGAAAGCTGTGCCGGAAGCAGAGCGTGTCCTTTGGACCAGGGTCCCTGTGCTGAGAAGCTCCTAGTCTGGGGGAACACTGATGAGAAGGCCGAGAGAGAGAGAAAGCCTTCCCCTGGAGCTGATGCCCTGAATTTGTACTTTTAGCCTACTTTGACTGTGAGGAAATAAACTTCTCTTCATTAAAACCATCCACTTGTGGTATTTCTGTTGTAGCAGAACTAGATGACTAAGACAGTGTCCTTCTCCAGGGACTGGTCCCTCCTGATAACATGTCTAAACTATGTTAGATGAAATCTCACCATCCTCCCTTCTAAGGAGCATTCTGGCTGTACTTCTTCCAAAACTGATTTGTTCATTCTACTGGCAGTCCACGGTATATTCAATATTCTTCGCCATCACCATAATTCATAGGCATCAATTCTTCTTCGGTCTTCCTTATTCATTGTCCAGCTTTCAGATGCATATATTGTTGCTGTTAGGTGCTGTTGAGGTGGTTTTGACTCATAGCAACCCTATGTACAATAGAACGAAACACTGCCTGGTCCTGGGCCATCCTCATGATTGTTGTTATGGTTGAGCCCATTGTTGCAGCCACTGTGTCAATCCATCTTGTTGAGGGTCTTTCTCTTTTTTGCTGAGCCTCTACTTTACCAAGCATGATGTCCTTCTCCAGGGACTGGTCCCTCCTGATAACATGTCCAAAGTATGTGAGATGCAGTCTCGCCATCTTCGTTTCTAAAGGACATTCTGGCTATACTTCTTCCAAGACAGTTTTGTTCCTTCTTTTGGCAGTCTGTGGTATATTCAACATTCTTTACCAACACTGTAACTCAAAGGCATTATTATTCATTGTCCAGCTTTTGCATGCATATGAGGTGATTGAAAACACCATAACTCAGTTCAGGCACACTTTAGTCCTTAAAGTGTCATCTTTGCTTTTTAACAGTTTTTCGCAGTAGATTTGCCCAATGCAATAAGTCTTTTGATTTCTTGACTACTTCTTTCACTGGCATTGATTGTAGATCCAAATAAAGTGACATCCTTGACAACTTCAATCTTTTTCTGTTTATCATGATGTTGCTTATTGGTCTAGCTGTGAGAAATTTTGTTTTCTTTATGTTGAGGTGTAATCCATACTAAGGCTGTAGTCTTTGATCTTCATTAGTAAGTGCTTCAAGTCGTCTTCGCTTTCAGCAAACAAGGTTGCATCATCTGCATATTGCAGGTTGTTAATGAGCCTTCCTCCAATCCTGATGCCCTGTCTTTCTTCATATAGTCCAGTTTCTCAGATTATTTGCTCAGCATACAGATTGAATAAATATGTTGAAAGGATACAGCCTTGACGCACACCTTTCCTGACTTTAAACCACGCAGTATCCCCTTATTCTGTTCAAATGCCTGCCTCTTGGTCTATGTACAGGTTCCTCATGAGCACAATTAAATGTTCTGGAATTCCTATTCTTCACAATGTTATCCATGATTTGTTATAATCCACACAGATGAATGCCTTTGCATAGTCAATAAAACACGTGTAAACATCTTTCTGGTATTCTCTGCTTCAGCCAAGATTCTCCTAACATAAGCAGTGACATCCCTCATTCCATGTCCTCTTCTGAATCAGGATTGAATTTCTGGCAGTTCCCTGTCGATGTACTGCTGCAAACGTTTTTGAATGATCTTCAGCAAAACTTTGCTTGCATGTGATATCAATGATATTGTTTGATAATTTCTGCATTTAGTTGGATAACCTTTCTTTGGAATGGATGCAAATATGGATCTCTTCTAGTGGTTGGCCAGGTAGCTGTCTTCCAAATTTCTTGGCATAGATGAGTGAGCACTTCCAGTGTTGCATCTGTTTGTTGATACAATTCAATTGGTATTCCGTCAATTCCTGGAGACTTGTTTTTCACCAATGCCTTCAGTGAAGGACTTCTTTCTTCAGTACCTTCGGTTCTTGATCATATGCTACCTCCTGAAATGGCTGAACGTCAACCAGTTATTTTTGGTGCAGTGATTCTGTGCATTCCTTCCATTTTCTTTTGAATGCTTCCTGTGTCATTCAGTATTTTCCCCATAGAATCCTTCACTATTGCAGCTTGAGGCTTGAATTTTTTCTTTAGTTCTTTCAGCTTGAGAAATGCTGAGCATGTTCTTCTCTTTTGGTTTTCTAACTCCCAGTCTTTGCACATGCCATTATAATACGTTACTTTGTCTTCTCAAGTTGCTCTTTGGGATCTTCTATTACTCTTATTATTTCATTATTTCTTCCTTTTGCCTTAGCTACTTGACGTTCAAGAGCAAGTTTCAAAGTCTCTTCTGCCATCCATTTCATTCTTTTTTCTTCCTGTCTTTTTAATGACCTTTTTGCTTTATTCATGTATGATGTCCTTAATGTCATTCCACAACTCTTCTGGTCTTCAGTCATTACTATTCAGTGCATCAAATCTATTCATATTCATATAATCTGTTTATATGATTGTCCTATTCAAAATGGCCAATACCTGTCCATTTCAGCTCACTAATGCCTGGGCTATCAAATTTTATGCATTCCATTTAATTTTTGATGACTTCCAATTTTCCTAGACTCATACTTTGTACATTCCATGTTATGAACATTAATGGATATTTGCAGCTGTTTCTTCTCATTTTGAGTTGTGCCACATTAGCAAATGAACGTCTCAAAAGCTTTACTCCATCTATGTCATTAATGTCAACTCTACTTTGAGGAGGCAGCTCTTCCCCAGTCTTATTTTCAATGCCTTCCAATCTGAGGGCCTCATTTTCTGGCACTATGTAGGACGATGTTCTCCTGCTATTCATAAGGTTTTCCCTGGCCAGTTTTTTTAGAAGTAGATTGCCAGGTCATTCCTCCTAGTCTGTGTTAGTCTGAAGACTCCACCAAAACCTATTGACCATAGGTATGCCTGCTGGTATTTGAAATACTGGCGGCATAGCTCCCAACATCACAACAACATACAAGCTGACAGATGAATGGTGGCAACAATAGATAAGGATTCCAATTTCCCCATATCCTTGCCAATATTTGTTATTTTCTGTTTTTTTTTTTTTATCTCAGCCATCCTAGTGGGAGTGAAATGGTATCTCATTGTAGTTTTGATTTGCATCTCTCTGATGGCTAGTGACACTGAGCATCTTTTCATGTGTTTGGTGACCATTTGAATGTCCTCTTTGGTGAAATGTGTATTCCTTCGCCCATTTTATGATTGGGTTATTTTTCTTTTTGTTGTTAAGTTGTCTAAGTTTTATATATATTTTTCTTATTAGATTCTTGTCAGACATGGTTTCCAAAGATATTCTTCCAGTTGGTGGCTTGTCTTTTCACTTTTTTGGTAAAGTCTTTTGATGAACGAAAGTTTTTAAATTTTATGGGGTCTCATTTATTTATGTTTGTGCTTTTGTTGTTAGATAATCCATTGTTGAGAGCTAGGCCCGACAGCACCGACCCTGCTTGTTCTTCTAAGAATTTATGGTTTTAGTTTGTACACTTAGGTCCTTAATTCATTTTGAATTTGTTTTTGTATACAGTGTGAGGCATGGATCCTATTTCATTTTTCTGCATGTGGAAATCCAATTTTCCTAGCACCATTTATTGAGGAGATTCTTCTTTCCCCATCAAATGGACTTAGCATCCTTGTCAAAAATCAGTTGACCATAGATGTGTGAGTTTATGTCTGGACTGTTAATTCTATTCAATTGGTCTATGTGTCTATTGTTACACCAGTACTAGCTTGTTTTGATCTACTGTAACTATATAAACCCATTGCTGTCGAGTCGATTCCTACTCACAGCAACTCTATAGGACAGAGTAGAACTGCCGCATAGGGTTTCCGAGGAGCACCTGGTGGATTTGATGCTGAACTTTTGGTTAACATTAACTGTATAGTATGTTTTAAAATCAGGAACTACTAGTCCTTCTACTTTGTTCTTCTCTTTCAACATTACTTTAGCTACTCGAGACCTCTTGCCATTCCATATAAAGTTGAGGATTGATTTTTCTGTTTCTGTAAAGAAGACTGTTGGAATTTTGATTGCAATTGTGCTGAATCTATAGATTTCTCTGGGTAATATTGACATCTTAACAATATTAAATCTTCCAATCCTTGAAAGTGGGACATCTTTCCATTTATTTAAGTTTTCTTTAATCTCTTTCAGCAGTGTTTTATAGTTTTCATTGTATAAGTCCTACATTGTATAAGTCCTAATAAATCTGATTAGATTTATTCCTAGGTATTTTGTTCTCTTAAATGCTATTGTAAAAGGAATTGTTTCCCTAATTTCCCTTTCAGATTTCTAATTGCTGGTGTTAGAAACCCAGCTGATTTTTGTTTGTTGACCTTGCACCATGCAGCTATGCTAAATTTCTCTATTAGCTCTAGAGGTTTTCTTGTGTACTCTTTGGGATTTTCTATATATAAGATCATATTGTCCGCGAAGAGAGATAATCGTACTTCGTCGTTTCCAATCTGGATACCTTTTATTTCCTTCTCTTGTCTTAGTGCTTTTCTAGGAATTCTAATACAATATTGAATAGAAGTGGTGAGAGTGGGCACCTTTGTCTTGTCCCAATTTCAAGGAGAAATCTGTCTTTTTCAATTAAATGTAATGTTGGCTGTTGGCTTTTCATATATGCCCTGAATTATATTGGGGAATTTCCCTTCTATTCCAGTCTTCTTTAGGGTTTTCATCAAGAAAGGCTATTAGATTTTATCAAATGCTTTTTCTGCATCAATAGAGATGATCATGTGGTTCTTTTCTTTTGTTCTATTGATGTGGTGCCTTACGTTGATTGATTTTCTAATGTTGAACCACTCTGCATTTCCTGGAATAAATCCCACTTGGTCATGGTGTATGACTCTTTTAATATGCTGTTGGATTCTGTTTGCTACTATTCTGTTGAGGATTTTTGCATCGACATTCATAACAGATATTGGCCTGTGATTTTCTTTTCTTGTGGTATCTTTGTCTGGTTTTGGTATCAGGGTTATGTTTGCTTCATGGAATGAATTAGGGAATATTCCTCCCTTTTCTACTTCAGGAAGAGTTTTAAACAGTACTGATGTTTAAACAGTAGTGGTGTCAATTCTTCTCTAAGTATTTGGTAGAATTCCCCAGTGATGCCATCTGTTCCAGGACTTTTTCTGTTGGGGATTTTTGATCACTGATTCAATCTTTTCACCTCTTATGGGTGTGTTGAGACTTTCTATTACCTCTTGAGCCAGTTTGGGTAGGCTGTGTGCTTCTAAGAATTTGTCCATGTAATCTAGGTTATCCAGTTCATTGCTGCACAGTTGCTCATAATATTCTGTCATGATTTTCTTTATTTCTATCATGTCAGTTGTAATGTCCCCACTTTCATTTCTTATTTTGCTTATTTGCGTGTTTTCTCTCTCCTTTTTTTCTGTCAGTCTAACTATAGGTTTGTCAATTTTATTGATCTTTTCAAAGAATCAACTTCTGGTTTTATTGATTCTATTATTTTTCTGTTTTCTATTTTATTTATTTCTGCTCTGATCTTTGTTATTTCCTTTTGTCTGGTAGGTTTAGGCTTAGTTTGCTCTTCTCTTTCTAGTTCCTGGAGTTGTTGAGTTATGCTGTTAATCTGAGATCTTCCTTTTTATGCAGGCATTTTTTTGCTATAATTTTCCCTCTGAGTTCTGCCTTTGATGCATCTCATAAGTTTTGGTATGTTGTACTCTCACTTTCATTTGACTTTAAGAAATTTGTTGTTTCTCTTTTGAAATCTTCCTTGAGCCATGGGTAGTGTAATAGTATGTTGTTTAATTTCCATATATTTGTGTATTTTCCAGGTTTTTTCCTGTTATTGATTTCTAGCTTTACTCTGTTGTGGTCAGAGAAAATACTTTTGTATGTTTTCAATTTTTTAAAGTTTATCCAGACTTGCTTTGTGACCTAAAATGTGGTCTATCCTAGAGACTGATTCATGTGCACTGAAGTAGAAACTACATTGTGCTTTTTGGGGGTGGAGTGTTCTACTTAGGTCTGCTAAGTCTAGTTGGTTTATAATGTCATTTGGGTCCTCTATTTCCTTGTTGATCTTTCTGGATGTTTTGTCCAATATTGAAAGTGGTGTATTGAAACCTCCAACTATTATTGTGGTACTATGTATTTCTCCCTTCAATTCTATCAGTGTTTGCTTTATATATTTAGGTGCCCCAATGTTGGGTGCATATATATTTATGATAAATATTTTTGATTAATTGACCCTTTTATCACTAGGTAATGTCCATCTTTATCTCTTCTGACAGATTTTGCCTTAAATTCTACTTTGACTGATATTAAGATTGATACCCCAGCTCTCTTTTTCTTATCATTTGTATGGGATATTTTTTTCTATCCTTTCACTTTTAACCTATTTGTGTCTTTGGGTTTAAAGTGTATATCTTGTAAACGGCATATAGTTGGATCCTGTGTAAGAAATTCTTAGTGATTATGGTTGTCCCCAAAAGGCTACTCTGGAGCATAGTGATTTCCCCATCATTAGAGGGCTTCAGGGGAATCTGTCAGGGTCTTCCTACTTTCCTAGCTATGGCTCTTTCTTCTTCCGACAGTTACAGCCACTTGGCTCCCAAGGGCAGCTTCGCCTTTTTTCAGACCCTGGACCAGTGGTTCTGAAAGTGTGGTTCCCAGGCCAGCAGCATCAACATCACCTGGAAACTTGTTAGAGATGCATTTTCTGATCACACCCAGACCTACTGAATCAGAGATGGATTTAATTGGTCTCTAGCAGGGCTTCCGAACCGGTTCATTTCTGTTTGACTCCCTACTAAGAATTTGCATTTCCACCCCAGATATGTCAAGTCAGAATCTATATTTTAACAAGATCCCCAGGTGATTCTTATGGATCCCAAGGTGATTCTTATGTATACCCCTGGGGATCTTGTTAAAATGTAGATTCTGACTAGGTATATCTGGGGGGTGGAAATGCAAATTCCCAGCAGGGGGTAGAACCAAAATGAACTGATTTGAAGCCCTGGCCTCTAGACAGGGCTTGGGCATCAGCATTTTAAAATCTTCCAGGTGATTTTAGTATACAGCCGGAGTTGAGAATCACTAAGGATGGTGGTTCTCAAACCTGAACATGTACCTGAATATTACCTGGACAACCCATTAAAACACAGGTATCTGGGCCTCATCCCCAGAGTTTCTGAATCAGGAGGTCTGAGGTGGGCCTGAGTTCACAGGTGATGAACACAGGGTAATGTTATCTTATCCTTTTGGACAGTATTTTCTCCGGCCACAGGCATTTTTCTCACAGGTATCCTCTGATCAGTACTCTGCTGAATACTCATAGGGGACTTTCTGCATAAATCCAGGCTTTCTATCTGTGTAGCTGTCTTCTTTCTGGTACTCTGTGTACAGCTGCCTTCATCTCCCCAGACTCAGCTCTGTCTCATCTCAGGGAGTCTGCTGGGCTCTGCCTGGGTTCTTCTTCCTTGAACTGCTGCCTGGAAACTGTCTCAAGGCAGTTAGCTGGGGAGAAACTGTCTCAAGGCAGTTAGCTGGGGAAAGAACAGGGCTTACTTCATTTCTTTCTCCTCTCTCAGGGATCACTGTCTTTCATTGCCTGATTATCAGTGCATTCAAAACCATTGTTTCATATCTTTTATCTGTTCTTTTGTTTCAAGTGGGAGGGTAACTCTATTCCCTGTTACAGAGTTTTTGCCTGGGGTGATGAAATAGTTTTAGAAATAGTGATGACAGAGAGGAAAAATAACCAAGGAAACAGGGATAACCCAGGAGTTTACAGATGATCACAATAAGGAGAAGTAGAAGTATTGCCTGATGGCTTGATGGGAATTTTTAGGGAGAAGGGAGGGACTATGGTCTGGAAGTAGCATGAGGAGTGTCTTAGTTTCCTGGTGCTGCTGTAACACAAATATCACAAGTGGGTGGCTTAATGAACAGAAATTTATTTTCTCACAGTTATGGAGGCTAAAAGTCAAACCAGGGTCTCAGCCATATCAATTCCTTCATTGTCAGTAGCCCCAGGCATTCCTTGGCTCTTGGTGATCCTCATATGGCATCTGTCTTCCCCAGTACGTGCTTGAGAAGTGATTAGATTTAGAACCCACCTTACTCAGGTATGATCTAATTAATATAACAAAGAAAACCTAATTTCAAAATATCCACAGATATAGGGGTTAGAATTCCAACACATGTTTTGTGGAGGGCACAATTCAACCTATAACAAGAAGCAAGGAAAACAACTACTGTATCTCGTAGTCCAGTGATATAAGTAGTGTTGGAGAGAAACTACCACCATCTGAGTGGGTTGCAGAGAGGTAAGCCCCTCAGGGGAGAGCCAAGTTTCAGTTAGAATACTAATTCTGTAAGTGTGATTGAGGAATACCTGGGAGTTCCCACGATCCTGCCAGAGATCTGCAAGTCCAAGACTATTTTCATAATAAAACTAAGATATTTGTCTTTTCACTCTCATTCTCTCACGAGGGTACAGTAGAATTTTCCAGAAGCTACATGATGTGTTATCACTCAGCAGATTGACTGCAGTAGATAAGAGACTCCAGCTGTCTTCTGTTAAGCTAGACATTAAAGAGATTTACAGAAATGTAAAACAGTATCATTCTTTCCACTCTCTTTTGATAATATGGTTATCTTTCATAAAAATATGTGATGATTTTATTATTGTTATTTAAAAATTAATTAATAAATATGTAAAAAATCTGGTCCTTGTTACTCCATCTTGGGCAGAAGTGGTATTCCAATTCACATTTAAAAAAGATTTCTCCAGCTTCTGTAGGAGAATGAACTAGAATCAGGGAGGAAGGGAGGAAGCTTGGAGACAAGTTAGGAGGCTGTCTGTGGTAGTCCAGGTGAAAGGGTTTATGGTGATGTGGACAGCAGTAACAGCAGTGGGGATGAGCAGAAGTGGAAAGATTCATGTTTTGTTTTGGAGGCATTGCTGAGTGAACTTGCTAATGGGTGTGTTCTACACTGAATGTCTGAGTCCTTGTCTTTTTAACCTGTCTATCTCACCTGTTGTCTACCAATGCACTGAAGCTATAGTCTGGTGTTAGATTATTAACTTTATAGGCATAGAAACAATTCTGTCTTGTTCATTGCTGTATGTTCAAAGAATGTACTTACAGCATATATGCTTTGCACAGAGTAGGAATCTACCAGGATTTGCTACATGAATAAATAAATGCTTCCTCATGGTGGTCTTCTTTGAATCAGAAGGTCTTTCAGCCTATCTGCCTCTGTTCATTTGCTTGCGCACAAATTCCCTACTTTGTTAACCACTTGTGTTTATATCTTGCCTAGGATGCAGCAGCACTGGTGTCACCTGGGAGTTTGTTAACAATTCAGAATCTCAGGTCTCACTCTGTCGTCAGGTGCTGTCAACTCAGTTCCTACTCATAGCGACCCCATGTACAACAGAACGAAACACTGCCTGGTCCTGCGCCATCCTCACAATTGTTGGTATGTTTGAGTTCATTGTTGCAGCCAGTGTGTCAATCCATCTCACTGAAGGTCTTCTTCTTTTTTGCTGACCCCCTACCAGGCGTGATGTCCTTCTCCAGGGACTGGTCCTTCCTGATAACATGTCTGAAGTATGTGAGACAAAGTCTTGCCATTCTCCCTTCTAAGGAGCATTCTGGCTGTACTTTAAAAACAGATTTGTTCGTTCTTCTGGCAGTCCATGTATTCAATATTCTTGGCCAACAGCATAATTCCAAAGCATCAATTCTTCTTTTGTCTTCCTTATTTATTGTCCAGCTTTTGCATTCGTAAGAGGCAATTAAAAATACCATGGTTTGGGTCAGGTGTACCTTAGTCCTCAAAGTAACATCCTTGCTTTTTAACACTTTAAAGGGTCTTTTGCAGTAGATTTGCCCAATGCAATAGGTCATTTGATTTCTTGACTGCTGCTTCCACGGGTGTTGATTGTGGATTTAAGTAAGATGAAATCCTTGACGACTTCAGTATTTTTTCCATTTATCATGATTTTGTTTATTGGTCCAGTTGTGAGAGATTTTGTTTTCTTTATTTTGGGGTGTAATCCATACTGAAGGCTGTAGTCTTTGATCTTCATCAGTAGCTCTTACCCTTCTTGTTGTTGTTAGGTACCGTCGAGTCAGTTCCAACTCATAGTGACCCTATAGGACAGAGTAGTACTGCTCCATAGGGTTTCCAAGGAGCGGCTGATGGATTTGAACTGCTGATCTTTTGGTTAGCAGCCAAGCTCTTAATCACTATGCCATCATGGCTCGAGGTCTCACCCTAGACCTACTGAATTAGACCCTGTATTTTTAAAATACACTGGTCTGATTATTGCTCCTCTCTAGCTCATTGCATATTTGTTCTCTTTTACTTTATGCAGCTAGGAGTAAAAGTCATAGGGAGAAAGATCCCCCAGTTAATTTGTAGGCACATTAAAGTTTGAGAAACACTGGCATAGAAAGATCACTTCTAATGTCTCCTGATACCAAATTCTACCTGTAGGATGGGGCTCCATCCTAGTACCTGCCACTGCTCCTTTATCGAACCTTCTCGTGGTGCCCTCTCCACCCAATGAACGTTTCCGGTTCAGATCAGTATATTTGCAGATAAGTCTGTCTGTGTGTCTGTCTCTTTCTCTTTCGCCAGCTGACATGCTAAGATCTCTTTCAGCCCTGAGTGTCTATGGCAATCCACAAGGATTCCAGAAACCCCAGAATTAATAAAAATGGGAACATGTACAGAAATCCGGGAATAGGAGAGCAAGGGAGGATTTTCTGTGGCATATAGAGAAGGTGGACATCACAACCAATTAGAAGCAACAAGGTTCAAAAACTAGAGGGCACCAACCTGAAAGGGCTCTGTGCTCAGGGATCTGAGGATAAATGGCTTTTTCACAATGGGTAATTAACTCATGGAGTGGGTTCCCGGAGGCAGCTGGGAGAGATGATCGACAGTGACGCAGCCAGGGGAATTGCTTTCGCAGCTCTTTCCCTGCTTGGCTCAGGAATGCAGAGGGGAAGTTATCCAGAATACCGCATGGCAAGTCCTGAAAAACCTTGAGAAGAGGTGACTCTAGACCAGAAAGGGGACAAAAGCGCCTTCAGCTCTCTAGAGTGCTCACTTGGGGAATCTTCTTTTAATATCTACATTTCATGTTCTGTGGCTAAAAAAGGAGCCTCAGTGGTGCAGTGGTTAAAGCACTCAGCTGCTAACCAAAAGGTCAGTGGTTCAAACGTACCAGCTGCTCCATGGGGGAGAAAGTTGTGGCAGTCTGCTTCTGTGAAGGTTTACAGCCTTGGAAACTCAGTGGGGCAGTTCTACTCTGTCCTATAGAATTGTTTTGAGTCAGAATTGACTTGAGTGGGTTTTGGTTTAGTATCTAATAAGAAAATGCCTTCACAGACATGGTTTTATTTGATGCAGTGACTGTGAGATAGGTAGCAAACGTTACTGTTAGTGTTCTTGTTGAAGCATTATCCCTTCCTTCATTTTTCTAGTTTAAAAGATGAGGAAATTGTGGCTTAGAGAATTAAATGCATTGCCCAGGGGACTCTGTAGTAAGTCAGAACTAGAATCTAGGAATTCTGACCTCTAGTCTAGTCACGATTTCTCTATGCCTTATTGCATATTCATTCTCTGATGCTTTATGTAGCAAGGAGTGAAAGTCATCAGGAGAAAGAATTCATTTTGCATTGGGTGGGAAACTGTTACCTCTGAGTTTCCTTCCAACTCTAACATTCTATAATTCTATATGAAGAGAAGGAATGTTAAGGACCCAAATCGACTGTTGGGTAACATTCCTCTATTTTTTTATATGCTAGGCTATATGCTTAATGTTTTAGACACTTTCTCATTTAATCCTCAAAATGACCCAGTGAAGTGGGTAGTATATTTTCTTCATTTAACAATGAGCAAACTGAGGCAGACGGGTCCCTGGGTGGTGCAAATGGTTTGCACTGTCTAATGCTCCTTAGAAGCGAAGATGGCAAGACTTTGTCTCACTTACTTTGGACATGTTATCAGGAGGGATCAATCCCTGGAGAAGCACATCATCCTTGGTAAAGAAGAGGGTCAGCGAAAAAGAAGACTCACGGGGTGGATTGATACAGTGCCTGCAACAATGGACTCAAATAGCAACAATTTTGAGGATGGCGCAGGACCAGGCAGTGTTGCATTCTCTCGTGCATGGGGTCACTATGTGTCGGAAACAACTTGACAGCACCTAACAACAGCTAACCTACCCAGCGATGCCGCAGAAGCAAGGCCTTGAGATCTGCTTCTGTAAAGATAACAGAAAAGAAAACCCTATGGAACAGTTCTACTCTGTAACACATGGGGTCATGATGAGTTGGAATTGACTCCATAGCAATGAGATTTGGACTGAGGCAGAGAGAGTTATTTGCCTGAAGTTACATCAAAGTAATGAAGTTGTGATTCAAATGAAGTTCCCCTGACTCCAGAGTTCGACTCACTTGTGTGGTCTTCAGACTGACTGAGCTCTATAAACCCTTTGTTACCCATCCTTGATGATATAGGAGCTTGAGCTAGAACGTAAGTCAATGATATCTTTAAGGACACAGTTTAGGTAAGGTAACGTTTCTTGAGAAGGGGGCAAAACTTTCTCAATGAAGGAAGAAGCACATTGATCTATATTCTGACCCAAGCTCCACATCTTCTTGCAGATGGCTAACAAATATCTTGGAGACTGGTACTTTGAATAGTACTGCCCTAAATTTTAGTGCCCACAGAGTGCCAGAGGAAACAATTATGTTATAGATTTCACCTTCATTCTCTCTTAAACTCTTAACTAAACTTGGTTGAACTGATTCATGTTTTTCATTCAGTGAGTCTTTTTTGGAGCCCTGGTGGTGCAGTGGTTAAGAGCTTAGCTACTAACCAAAAGGTCAGCAGTTCAAATCCACCAACTGCTCCTTGTAAATCCTATGGGGCAGTTCTACTCTGTCTTGTAGGATCGAAATCGACTTGACGGCAATGGGTTTTTTTTTTTTTGGTTTTGTGTGTGGTATGCAACTCCACCTGAATATGTTTACATCATTTGTGCTGTTTTCATTTCTACAGCTTCAGGGTCATTGAATTGTATCTGAGAAGCCAGAGACCATGAATGAATGAAGAAACCATACCTCTACTGATTTTTAATTTTCCCACAGTGTTTTTTTTGCTTTTTTCTTATGAATGATGGTCATTAGTATATGCCATGGTCCTATCTGCAAAGTGGCTTTAGATTATTAGATTATGCTACACGGATTGGATGGGATATCTCTCTAAGGTAAAAAGAAACAGTTCTATAGAATTTTTTTTTATTTTTTATTGTGGAGGCAGTAAAGATAAATTTCAGCCCAGATATGAATGAAGTTAGTAAACCAAATTTACTGCCTGGAAAACCAAGACAGAGAAAACAAAGTCATATGGTGACATTATAAATTACATTAAATCTAAGGCTTATTCTCCCAATTTCTTTCCTTCTTTTTTTTTTTTTTTTAAATTGAACCATGTTCTCCTTTAGATGAAGTTTGTTACATTTGGAACTAGGATTCCATCTATTTTTTGCAGTCTTCTCCATTTCTGGTTTTGGTTTTAAGTTTCATGCTTTAGGCATTTTTAAAAACAACATCGAAGTCCTAGAGAAGCCCGGAGGCTCTATTTAAAGGAAAGGCTAGTCATCTTACCTTGCACGTTACAGAAAATCATAGCAGTCTGTAAATTGCTCAACTGGAAAACAAAGGACGGAGCCAGTGGAAATCCTTGGTCAACTAAATTCATGGAGACATAAATGACATCCCATGTTGATGTAGGGTGTGTATCAGCACCATGACTTGGGTGTCGAGGAGTATTTTCAGCTGTTTTCCATCTAAGGAGAGACAACTCGTCTGTCAGTTTGTCACACTGTGGTGGCTTGTGTGTTGCTATGATGCTGGAAACTATGTCAGCAGTATTTCAAATACCAACATGGTCACTGATGGTAGACAGGTTTCAGCAGAGTTTCCAGACTAAGATAGATTAGGAAGAAAGGCTTGGTGATCTGCTTCTGAAAATCAGCCAATGAAAACTTTATGGATCACAATACCAACAATTGTGAAGATGGCATGGGTCCGGGCAAAGTTTCCTTCTGTTATACAAAAGGTCTCCGTGAGCTGGAGCCAATTCGACAACAACTAGCAACAACAAGGAGAGACAGGCTGTGTTGAACACATCCTAATGTTCTTCTCCATGCCCTTAGCACATGCCATCAGAGTCATTACATATACATATATGTATATTTTAAATATTGATCAACTTCCCAAGTACCCTCCACGAGGGCAGAGGCTGTGTCTGTCTTGCCACTGCTGAGTCCCCATCACTGAGCTCTGTGGTGGCACATAGAGGTGCTCACTCATGTGTGTTGTTACTATTAAATGAGGATGAAGGAAAGGCAAAGGTAGCTCAGGTCAGTTTGAGTATGGGAAAGGGACTAAGGACAAGTGTGGAAGTTTGTGAAAACTTACATTCCCTTTTTTTTTTTTTATAATTGCTGTCTTTACAGGAAAAACTGAACAAAAAGCAGACCCCTGCCCCCATCCACTACACACCTGCCTTGAAGTATTCCGGATGTGGCCTTTTAAATATTATCTTCCTAGTTTAATGGCTAGAAACCCTGGTGGTGTAGCGGTTAAGAGTTCGGCTGCTAACCAAAAGCTCGGCAGTTCGAATCCACCAGGCACTCCTTGGAAACCCTATGGAGCAGTTCTACTCTGTCCGATAGGGCCCCTATAGGGTCTCTATGAGTTGGAATCAAGTCAGTGGCAACAGATTTTGGTTTAGTTTAATGGCCAGGAGTTGGCTCTGTAAATGAATAGGCACTTTTGCTTAGAGGACTATTCATGTCCACATTTTGTACTGCATGCTGTCTTTGAGATTTTGTCGGTACTTGCTTTTTTCATTATCGTGCACCTCCACTGCTGTGGACGTGTGACATAGTATCTTCCGACATGAATTTTCTTACACTTTCGGTGGCACCTGATGAGGAAGAGACAGACAGGTCTTCATTTGCTCCAAAGAGCTATTTGCCAACCAGTAGAAAATCATTTCTTTGGGTGTGAGGGACAAGTAAGATATACAATTTCAGGCTTGAGAGACAATATTTTTTACTCCATTGACTCTGAAAGCTTGGACATTCAGTTGCCATGAGAAGTTAGCTTTGCTGTAGTCAATCGTCATGATTATGGGTGGGGGCTTCTCTCCTTCTGCCTATCTCTTATTTTCCTTTTGTCATCTTTTCTTTCTCTCTTGCTGCCAGCATACTCTTGCTGTTTTTCTCTCCATCCTTAGAAGACAGAGTCCTGTTCTCAGAGCGGTAGTTAGCACCTGTGGGTCCACCTGAGGAGACCCACTGTCCTTGATAGCCTCTAGGACCCTGTCTTTGGCCTCCTTCTTTGGGATCTTCTTCTTATCTCTTCTTTCCACCTGGACTAAGAACCTGAACACGGGCGTCTTTTATAATGGAGCTTAAAGAATACGGTTGGCCAGATGGGATGAAATGGGGAGGCTGTGACTCAGGGACCAGATAGGAATCAGGAGCAGCCTATACCATAGGCAGCTGACATTAGGGAAGGTCTCTATGTGGGTAGGATTTGGGTAGTTGGGCATTTGACTTCTGGGAAGTAGTGGTGACTCAGCTTCATTGAATGGAATAAAATAACAGGATGCAGATCTGGGAAGCACTGAGTATCAGGGAAGAAGCCAAAGCAGATATTCAGATAAAGCAAGGGCAAGTAGACTAATCAGGAACTGAGATGCTGAAACTGGCATACAAGGGAAGATTTTGTCATGAAGAAATTGGGAAAAAGCTGAGATTAACTGGACAAAAGAAAAATGTTGGAGTGGGACCAGGAGGTCGTTTGATGCTCATCTGGGGAATATATGCCTGGGAGTTCCCACCTGGCCCCCGTGTAGGAGTGGGCTTTCCTCCCGAGGCTGACATTGCTCTCAACAGAGGGGGCTATGGAGTGGAAAACCCAGCCATTTCATTATTTGAATTCCACTTCCTGTCTCATCCATCTGGCTTGATCTGTGACTCTGAGTGTTTACTCAAACTGTCTTCCACCGTAAGATTCGCCAGGGCAGGAACCTTGATCTTTACGTATTCCAAAAGCTTAACACATTGCCTGGTGCATAGTAACTGTTCAACAAATTTCTGCTGAATTGAACTGAAATTCTCTGTTTTTCCATCTCTGTGTGTCCTCCATATGCTTTGTCCTCTTGAATTCTGTTAATTACCTTCTACCCCTCGTTCATAGTAGCCGATCTCTTGGAAAAAGAGCTTTAGTCATTGCTGTCTTGGTATCAAGCATATCCTGACTTTTCTTGATTTGACCATACCATTTTTATTCAAAACACAGGATCCTTGTCCATATTGTGAATGGAGTGACCGAGGTATGATATAGCTGTAAGTAACCTTCCTGAGGCATCGATCTATGTAAACACCTTGCCAAGGCCTTGCCAATCCAGAGTAAGAACAGAGGGGCAGGTGGAGTTTCTGTGTAGTGTAAGCCACTACTAGCAATCTCCCTGACTGCATAATGTGGACAATGTGCATGGCCTCTTGAGTTTAGAATCTGATAAGCTTTGGCATTTCCTTTGTTTTGCGTGATTCTGCCTAGATGCAGTCAACTTTGTGCATTAATAAAAACAACATAAAAAATAACAGTATTTAACATTTATTGACCACCTGCTAGAAACCAGGCAATACAGTAGGCATTTTACATGAGTTATCTCCTTCAACGTTCACAAAAAGTCCTCTTAAATACCACCACTAACTCCATTTTATAAATGAGGAAATGCGATTTAACAGCATAAAGCTGATGCTCTCAACCATTATACCTAGACTACGCAATTTAGCAATATGCCAGCCACCATTATGTCCTGTGGATAAACAAAAGTAGGTTAAAGAATGTATTTTGTGGCACTCATGGGATTACTGGGAAGGCAGACCTTGCATTTATGAACTGATTATAAACATGATATAAGATGCAATATAATGAAGTTCTAAATTGAATGCAGTTAAGTGCTAAGTGGACGGTATAGACCAATGGCTCTCAAAATGTGGTCCCCAGACCTGGAACATCAACATCCCATGGGAACTTGTTAGAAATGCAAATTATCAGACCCCACCTCAGACCTGCTGCTTCAGGAACTCTGGGGTTGTGCCCCAGCACTCTATGTTTTAACAAGCTTCCTAGGTTGTTCTGTACACACGAACATGTGGGAACCACATTAGTTAGATTGTGTGGAATTCTAGGGAGGGGCTTTAAGAAAGTCTGTGAGTAAATGAAATACATGAATATGGGGGGACATTAAAAATTAATGCCACATATCCCCTTTTATTGTCTAATATAACTAAACTATATGTCATAATACTGGTTCCCTAGTGATGTAGCTTGTAGTAAGAATTATTCATGAAATTATTCTAAAAATTTCATACCATTTATTTTTAGAAATTTTTGTGATCTTTCATTTGATCTGTCTCTAGCTAAGCATGCCACTATCTGAGCTATGGTTTGACATAGAGAATGACATCAAATCTTCCAGTGTGTTAAATCATTCCATTAGTGTTCATGATGTTAAATCATCTTAGATTCTGCTGAACTCACACCAATTACATTCAACATTTCTTGGCTCTTACAACGCTGTCCAAAGGTTTTAAATATTCAATATCTCTTATCAAACATGTCACAGAAATAATGTATTGGAATGTCATATTTGATTAGGTCAAACTTAATCTTTCAGGCCAGAAGTGGGGAAACACAGCTCTGTTGTTGGAATGCCTGGTTCAGATCTTGGCTCTGCCTGTTAAATTTTAAATATCCTTTCAATGCCTCAGTTTATTTCTCTGTAAAATAGGGATAATGTTGTTTATAGCATACAAATAAGTTAATATGTACTTAGCATAATTCATAATATAAGTGATAGCTCTCATTTTTATGAATAAAATTCATGTTATTACTGTCCATGATGGGTGAAAATTCAGAGGGTTTTAACAAGTCATCCCATTAAGTGGAGGTGAAATTTAATGGGGACAGTGTAAAGGGGACCCACACCCAGGATGTCACCTGACCCTAAACCAGTCTTTTGCATCCTGTCTGTTATTTAGAGTCTCCCTCCTGTTATAGATACTGGCCAAGCACTATGGGTCCTCTGAGTATCTGCAGTGACCCCATCACTGCCAGTCTGCCTATTCTTCCACTTTTCTGTTGATCCCAGGATTTCTCAGAGCTGAAGCCCCAAGAGACTGAAGTTCCCACCAGTATCACATGAGATCAACCCCAGGGAAGAACAGGCTGGTGGTGGATGCAGTCTATATGGGTATTGCATACTTGTTGACCAGGATGCTAGCATCAGGGGTATTCTATCCTCTATCGGGGTCCTTGACTACCCTGGCAAAGGCTACACTGGAGGCAGGAGTCTTGGGGGGCTATTGACAGGAACACTGATGCACCAGAATTTATGCTGCATGGGCCGGGAACAGGTCCTGGAGGTCTCCCGGTGTGCCGTGCATGTAACTCCTTAGTTACTGGATTGTAGGTGAGTGGGGACTGGGGTCTTGGAGAAGGAGCTATTTACCTCGTACAGAAGTAATGCAATATTTCAACAACTGGAGGAGCTATCCCAGTAAGTCCTGGCTGAATCTCAGGCGTGAGTGTAGAGAAGATGCAGTTATGCCGATAAGACAAAGCCAGTCTCCAAAGGCCTTGAATTCTAGCCCGAGGGGTTGGACTTCCTCCAGCGGGCACCAGGGAGTTATTGCTGGCAGCCACCTTGGTCTTTGATTCAAGCAAAACATAGTTCTAAGCCAGGACTTAACTGAAATAAAAAAGATGTAGTTATTTTTCCAAGGAAGGATTTTGCTTTAAAATGTTCTTGTTTGGCATTTCCTCTGTTTATCTGCTGGCACCACTCTTTTGGAGGTTAATGTGAGTTCTAGAAAGAAAAGAATGGATCACAATATTTAAGCCTTTGCAGATGCCAGTCTTTTCTGATAATGATTTGGGATTTAACAAGTCATTAAAAATTCTCCGACAAATGGTTTGCAGTTGGCTATATTTTTTTAAGAGGGAGGCTAAGGAAAAAAATGAAGTCTGAATGATCCTTAATCTTAGGTAAATATCTTCCCTCGTTTTGGAGACACATAGTGTCCGTTTTGATGCTACTAATTGTTCCCAGTATTTAAAATGCTGGCTTTTCATTTGGACATGGGATGTCAACAGAAACACAGGAACATCTCTTGATTGACATCAGTTTGCCTTCCTCAGTGACTGCTCTCTGGCCATGTCCCTTTCACTGCAGCAGCCTGCAAAGTAAGGCATGGACAGAATTTACAAAGGACTAATTTCCCAGAAGACCAGGGCAAGCCTGAAGTCTCTATTGGAAGTTATTTTTCCCCTACATGCTGCATCAACGAGCGGGTGAGGAGGTGGGCAATAAAGGTTGTGTATATATTTATTACAAACCCTGCTGGTGTAGTGGTTAAGTGCTATGGCTACTAACCAAAATGTCAGCAATTCGAATCCACCAGGTGCTCCTTGGAAACTCTATGGGGCAGTTCTACTCTGTCCTACAAGGTCACTGTGAGTCGGAATCAATTTGATGGCAATGGGTTTGCTTTGGGTTTTTTTTTTTTTTTCTTTTTTGGTATATTTATAGTAGCATGAGTTTCTGACTCAGCCTAGGTTTGAATCCTGAGTTTTAAGAGGTAGATTAGGAAAAAAAGTTAAGTTAGAATGATCCTTAATCTTAGGTAAATGTCTTCTCCAGTTTTGGAGACACAGCTGTCAGTCTTGATGCTACTAATTGTACAAAGCATCCCATATGGATTTGGGGCCTTGAGTAAGTAATTGAACTGCTTATGAGGTCCCCAGATGTAAAATGGGGATACAAAATACCTGTCTTAAAGGACTATTGTAAGGGTAAAAAAGTTAAAATAATCATCCCGAGCTTAGCACAAGTTTGCTTTTTATTTTTCTGGAAAGTCTTCAAATAGTTTATACCCATTTTGCAGTTTATGAGTGTGTGTGTGTGTGTGTGTGTGTGTGTGTGAGTTTCTGAGTGTGTGTGTGTGTGTGTGTGCATACTCATGCGTAATGGTGTAACAGGGACCAACGAAGATACAGGACTTCGAACCGGTTCATTGCAGTTCAACCCCCTGCTGAGAATTTGCCTTTCCACCCCAGATATACTGAGTCAGAATCTACATTTTCTGATTACAAGGTCTTGTTAAAATGTAGATTGTGGTTCAATACATCTGGGGTGGAAAGGCAAATTCCAGCACAGTGTGAAACTGGAATGAAGTAATTCAAAGCTCTGCCAAGAGACAGTAATCCCACAGTAATTTGAACAAGGAAATTTTAATATAAAGAATTATTAACTATGACAGAGAGTTGGAGTAGTGAAGGATTCACTAGTAAAAAGTTAAGAGAGCTCTAAAGAATACAAGAATAGCAGATATAAGGAGCAGCCACTACCCCTAGGGCTTAGAGCACCCAAGGAAGACCCTTCCCCACGTCCAATCCCAAGCGGAGAGCCAGACCTTGTAGGAGAGAACACTGCTGTGGCTCACTGAATGGTAGAGAAGTTGCTAGGCATCCACTCTCTGAAACTTGCAGGTAATGCTCCCTGTATGGTGCTGGGAAAACTGTTCGTTGAGAAACATCTTCCTCATGGCACTCTGCTACAAAACTATCTGTGGAGGCGGGTACCAGAAAACTGCTGACTACTGGTGCTACTGACTGTTGGTGCACTGTACACTGCAGGAGGCTGGCACAGGGGAAGCTGGATACAGGAGAAGCTGTGCATGCTATAGGAGCCAGGTGCTGGAGAAGACACCTGTGCAGCAGGAGTTGGGTGTGGGGAAGCCACGTATGCCACAGACGCCTGTCCAGTGAACACACTGGAAACCAGAAGAAAATAGCCTTTTGGATGAAGTGTCTTTTACTGCCCTCTCCTGACAAAGTTTAACATCATGGCAGCTGGCAAATGAAAAATTTTGAAAGCACTGTATTTTCTCAGACAGGCAATGAAGGGTGATTTTGGAGCTAAGAGGCAATAAATTGATTACTGGAACAAATGAAGAGACAAAACCTTGCTTCTGAATATCTGTCACCTTGCTCAGTTTTCTTCTTCCCTGACATGAGGCCTCTGAGTAATCCATAATAGTAGAGCTAACGTGTAGCATGACTTACTAAATACTTCCCCTTTATGTTTAAGCTTATAGTTTGAAGCAATGTCTTCTCTTTGTAAGGTGATGTGTATTGAAGAGTTTGTAATTCCTCATGAGAATGGGCCCCAACAGTGATCAAATGTGACTGGTGCCACAATTAATAAATTGATTAAGCCAGGGAAAGAGAAAACATTTGTTTTGTTTAGTTAGAACATTCTTTTAGAATTGACCTTGTTAGAGGTACAAATAATAGGATACTTTTAGCCCTATGTGTTTTTGCAGTCTGATAATACCCTTTTAATCTAATGCGTTCCTTTTTTGTTTTGCTTTATTTTGGATGAATTAAAAGCACTAAACTAGAAATAGAGGCAAATTAAAACTATTCTTTGGACGTTGTGGAGCCAGTGAGATTTTGAGCAAAACTGTGGTATGACTGAAGAGTTCTGTAGGGAGTTTAGCTCAATACCTGGCATATAGTAAGTGCTTAATAAATGATGTCTACTTGGACAGCTACTGATGTGGACCTCCTCAGTGTTGTCTGAGTGATGAGTGGTCACCCTCTCTGAGAGAGGTCACAAAATTACCCAGGCAGAAATAATCAGAGGCAAAACCAGCCTAATTTTTTTTTTTTTTAGCATCAACTAAATAGAATTCGGCAAGAGAGGGGAGGGCTGCCTGGATTCCTTGGCCCAGGCTCTGTCTTAAACCTCTAGAGCTCATTTACGAGTCTAATGAGACCATAAAGACCTAACCTATGGAACCAGGAGTAGAGGTGGGAAGAAAGGGCATGATTAATTTAATCCCTGGGAAGGGGGCAGACAGACAAATGCCACACAAGGTTAGTGAGCAGCTGCAAGCATCTTTTCCTCTCCTCTCTCAAGTAATATTAACTATGCTTCCAAATGATGTTTTTAAAGTGGGAACAACAATTTACATTTATTTTCAACCTGTGTTTATTGAATGCCTCCTGCGTAGGAGGCACAGGTGGATCCCATGTCTCCTCAGTCATGAAGGAGCTTTGGAGACACACAAACTAACTGCCTGCAAACAGTCTGCATGTGATAAGCATCATTACAACGCAGCTGGCATCTGATCCCACCACTCCATGGAAAACATCCTTTCCAAGGTCATATGTGTCCTCCTTGTGCCTAAATCCAAAGGATGATTGTCTGTCCTTGTTTTATTTGACTTATTAGCAATCTCTCCTTCAAATTCCCTCTTTTCCTTGGCTTGTGAGGCACCTCCTTCTCTGGGTGTTCCTTCTACATCTCAGGCTTTCCCTTTTCCTGTCTTTTTTTTTTTTTTTTTTTTAAAAAAAAAAAAAACTTTCCCACAGTGTATTCTTTAAATATTGTATTCTTCATGGCCCTCATCTAGTCTCATGTTATATACTCTTTCTGGGTTGATTTATCTATTTCCCAACACTTGATTATCATTAACCTATAGATGATGATATCCACATTGAGAACTTAGTCTCAGGTCATTCTCCTCAACTCTAGACCCATTTATCTAACTGTTGGCTAATTGGACATCTTACCTTGAATATCCCATAGACATATCATAATCAACTCACTCCAACCTGCTCCTATCCCAGTTTCCCCCATCTCAGTAAATGGTCCTTCCATCTAAGCGGTTGTCCAAGCCAGAAACCTGAGCATCATCCTCGACTCCCTACCTCCCGCTACACTTAATGCAATCAGTGGCTAATCAGGTTGGGCTTACCTCCTTAATAGCTCTCAAATCAGTCCACTTCTTCTCATCATCACTGAATTATATTAGTGAAGGCTGCCTTCATCTTTTGCCTACATTTTTACAACAGCTTGATCTCTTAATCCACACACTTTGCATAAAGGTTTTACCATATGCAAATAAGATCATGTTCTCCTCTACTTACAATTCTTCAGTAGCTCCCCAGTGCCCTTAGGTTCAAGTCCTATTTCTTTCACATTATTCACAAGCCTCTTTATGAGCTGATCTGTTTTCCTTTCCAGCCTTTTTCTCACCTCTCCTGCATCTCTTTGATTTCTCTGCTTCAGTTCTACTGAACCGTATGCAGTTCCTCGACTACACCATTTTCTCTGTGCCTAGAATTTGGTTCTCTACTTTTTCATTTGAGTAACTCTCACTTGTCCTAAACGACTCAACTTAGATGTATGTATGTCATTTCCAAAAGAAAATCTTGACTCCAACCCACATCCTACCCTCAACAAGACTGGATGGGATTCCATATGTAGATCCCATAACACCCTGTATTTATCCCTGTCCTATTCCTTACTACAAGGTTATGAAAGTGCCTGCTTACTGTCCACACCACCCCAAAACTCTGTCTTCTTTACGTCTGTGATTCTAGTACTTGGCACACTGCCTGGCATTTGGAAGCATCACAGTAAGTATCTGCATCTATATGAATGAATAACGCTACAAAGAGCTCTGGAGTGCAGAGGAGAAAGCTGTATCTGGAAGGACTTCATGGAGTCAGCTACACATTGTCTAAGCCTGATATGGGGACTATTGGAATAGCTGAGAGAAAGAGCATTCTAGGTGACAGAAGTAGCTTGAGTGATGGTGCCGAGCCAGGAAGCTCAAGGCACTACTGGGGCGTGGGCTATCTATAAGGGAAGAAGGGGATGCAGTTCTGGAAAGGTAAGATGTTGTTGAAGCCTTGAGATTCAGGCTAAGGAGTTTTTCTTTAGGTAATGCAAGAGTCAATGAAAATGAATGAGTTTAGCTGTGAAACGATCAAATGGTGCTATAAGTAATATGAAACTGACAAGCAGTATTCAGGATGGATTGGCGGGAGCTGGGAGATGCTGAAGAGAGATAGCATAGTTAAGAAGTTAAGTTATTGACTCTCTCCTGGAGGTGAGTAAAATGTGGGTAGGGTGGTGGCAAAGGGAAGGGAAAGGTGGGGACAGATGTGAGCTAAGGAAGGTCATAGTGGATACCTGAGATTTTTTATACAGCTTTTTTGAGATATAATTCACATACCATGTAATTCACATACCATATAAAGTATACAGTTCAATTTTTTTGTATTTTCAAAGATATAAGCAACCAGCATCAAAGTTAATTTTAGAATATTCTCGTTACCTAAAAACAAAACAAAAAATAAACAAGCAAAAAACCACCCTGTACCCCTTAGCTATCACCTCCTAGACCCCCACCTGCCTCTAACCCTAAGGAACCACTGATCTACTTTCTGTCTCTATAGGTTTCCTTGTTCTCCATTTTATATAAATGAATCATACAACCTGTGGTCTTTTGTAACTAACTTATTTCACTCAGTGTAATATTTTCAAGGCCCATCCATATTGTAGCATATTCAGTATTCCATTCCTTTTTATGACCAAATAATTTCGATATTCTTATGCTGCGACAATGGGCTCAAACATAGCAGTGATTTTGAGGATGGCACAGGATTGGGCAGTGTTTTGTTCTATTGTACATCAGCTCACTATGAGTCGGAACCGACTCGACAGCACCTAACAACAGCAACAACAACAATATTCTATTATATAGACATATGATACCCTAGATTTTAAGAGTACAGGAAGAGGGTCTTGTGCTCAGAATAAAGGGGTAGAATTGTGCTGGGGACTTGAAAAAAAATGTGGAAGTTTTGAAATAGTTGCAATTTTAACTGCAACTAGTGTCAAGATGAGACATCTATGTTGATTGATGGTGAATAAGGAGACCCATACATTGCCAAGAGCAAGGAGAACCCAGGCGAGGGGGGCCCAGCCTGCACTCGGGGTAGATCCAGCCAGGAATGACAGGTTTTACATCTCTCTACTGCGAGAGCAGAGTAAGCAGTTGGGGTTCAAAGGCTAAGGGCACAGGTCCTTTCTTTATGAGCTTTGTATGTCTGTAGGATCTGCGAGCAATGATCTCTCTCAGATTTTCTCAAGCAAGATTTTTTTATAGTTGGATAACTATGAAAATTGGGAGATTGCATCATTTTCTCTTGTGACCAACAAGACACCTGTGGGGGTAATCCAGATAATGGCTTTGTGATTATAATTGGCAGAGCCAGTGTTGGAATTGAGAGCAGGATGGGGTTTGTGGTCCAACAATTGGGCTGAAAATCTCTTGGTTCTTAAAATTGCAGTATTTGACAATGACCTATCTAACCCACTTTTCCTGGACAAGATCTGGGTTCTATATTTGGAGTTCCCTTTGTAGCAGATGGTGTCATCCAATACAACCAGCCAGCAGTTGATTGTTTCCTGTCCCATGTACTCTGCCCCCTCCCTGGCAGGTGAGCTCTGTGGAGAGGTGGGAAGGAAATTGAGTGAGACCATCTTCCTTGAAATGTCCATAGAGTGTGTCTCTGTAGGTGCACCTGTACCCTAGGCCACAAGGTCGGCTACACCTGAGGGCTCAGTGTGGAGTAATCCTGTCCTCCTTCCCTATTCTTTCACCCATTGGATTGGTTATGTGTACCGTATTCTGCTTGAGGGTAAGAAGAAAGATGGCTGACTGCTAAGGCTCTATTTCCCTCCTCACCTGGAAAACTGAACACCTTCTTAATCAGTCTGCACCTGCCTTGTAGATAAAGTCATTCAAAGAGACAAGTGATTGTAAGGTGCTATCTTCAAATGGAGGAAGAGTTGAGCAATAGTTTTCTGTCATTGAACCTCTGCTTTAGCCTCCTATTTTGGTTTGTTATCTTGAATCTTGGTTCTGATAATTCTGGAATTAACAGCTTCCTGTGATCACCATTGATCATTTTACTTGACTTGAGCTGTCTCAATAACTGTGATCTCCTTCAGTGCCTGTCTGATTTCCAGAATCTTAAGAAACTTAATTGTCCTCATTATACTCATGGGTACCAAGGGACCAGGTGATGGTGGATCTCTAGTTGATCTCAAAGGAATAAACAGTGACTGAGTTTTATAGAGGAAACCCTGGTGGCTAGTGGTTAAGAGCTACAGCTGCTAACCAAAAGATCAGCAGTTCAAATCCACCAGGTGCTCCCTGGAAGCTCTGTGAGGCAGTTCTACTTTGTCCTATAGGGTTGCTATAAGTTGGAATCAACTCCACAGCAATGGGTTTGGTTTTTTTCGTTTTAGAGTTTATTTTTCCCTCCACATTGCAGTGTTTTTCACAGTACCAAGCACCCCAGTTCCCTCCCTTCACCATGTCAATACACATTCTATCGAAAGCAGAGGGTTATTGTTAAGAGATACAGGAACACATTCTATAAACGTAATTGTTTTCCCTAATTCAGAGACATTTGTCCACATGGATCTTATTTGGCAGCCTCTCTTTTTCTTGTGGACTCCTGACACCATATGTGGTGTAATCCATTCATTAGCTTTAGAAAAGCAAATGGAGCTGGCTTCAGAATGGACTGGACCGATAGTTCAAAGTTACGTTCATAGCTGACTGATCCTTTGTTTTTCTATGTTTCTTTTTCTCCATCTCTGCTTCTCCCTGTGTTCATTTCATTCTCCTACCTGTTTTTTCTTTTCTTTATTTTTTATTGTTATAAAAATATAGAGAACACATTTGCCAATTAGACATTTTTCATGTGTATAATTCAATAAAAGCAATTACATTAATAATATTGTACCATATAGTTTCTATTCATGCAGTAAAGGGAAGTTTGGACTTAAATAATCCAAGTTAATCACCTTAGAGGAAAGAGAAAACGTCTGTGTCTCTCTGTCTCTGTCTTTCTCTGGTTCTCTTTCACTCCCCTACCTCTCCAGTATATAAACATACCAGGGAAGGACTCTCATTGGCCTGCTTGAAGCACATGACTGTGCCTTGGGCCAATCACTGTGACCAGGAGGAAGGGGTATGGTGATTAGCCAGGCAAGGGTCGTGTGCCTACCCCTTTGGCCAGGGAGATAGGTATTGCATAAGAAAGGGAGAAGTAAGGGGAATCATAATCAGCAGACAAAAGCAAAAGCTTTTACTTGGTGAAAAGCGTAGGAATAGAAATGAGCCTCTACCTTTATTATTTAACATTTTATTGTGTCCTTATAGGATCATTTTTCTCCTAAGGAATAGATAAAAGACAAAGGTTTCTGTCTAATTAAATGACTGGGGAATGACTGCAGTTTCAAAACTGAAAATGCTGTCTAAACCTACCTCTCTCTGTCTCCCAATCATTCACTCTACCTTTTAAGCAAAATTGACTAACATCTCCTTATGGGGAGACACAGACATGATTTTCCCCCCATTATATTTGATTGAGTGTCATACTCTTCTTTCTTAAGGGAATACTGCAATGAAACATGTATTGTCTTCAGGACAAATGAATCACCCCAGGTGTCTAAATGGGAAGTTGTAGGGTTATAATCTTGTTGCCATGAATAGTTAGATGGGATTACCTGCTTTGAAACTGCTTCCTGTTCACTTTTGATGAGGGGAAGTCCATGCTACTTCTCTCCCCTGGTTACTTGGGCTGTAGGTGGTGAAGGGGTATAGGAAGATGATAGATGAGCAGTGTCACAGACTTCACGTCAGTGAAGGCCAGTGCCATCCTTATACAGTGAATGGAGGCTGTGGAATTTAAAGATATCACTAGGTTCCAGTCACAACTCTTGACTCAAGTGTTATCTCTGAGTCACACCTTGCTGTTCTCCTGCACTTGTAAGAGATGCAGAGGTTCAGCAAACTATGCTTACAATGCATTTTGATGTCTCAGTGAATATCACAATCAATAAGACATATTACAGCTAGCACAAAATGTTGGAAATGATTTAGTTAGAGTTAGTTGTAACCTACTTTGAAGGAACTTTTCCGGGGGTAAAGATCATGGTGATGGCAATGATGACTTTGGTAGCTGCAATAGAAATTACAGTTACTATTACTCTCTACCATCTACTCAGGGTAATAAGTACTTTAACATGCTTAATCCCTGTAGCAGTCATGTGAATGTACCTCTCAGATTTCCATCTCCAGAGAATATAATTGACCAGTGGTTCCAGCTCCTGTGCTCTGAAATCCATCCATGCCTTCTTGCCAACAACACAATTTCCATGGGCTGCTCTCCCTGAATGTGGCAGGGATATTAAGGAGGCCAGTTCCTGGGAAACAGTGGACCTCCTGACGGCTTTGCTGAAAATTCCTTAGAACTGCACTGCAGTCTAAGATGCTGCCAACCTTCCTTCCTTCCCTCTCTCCTTCTCTTGGGACCAGACCTGCATCATAGTCTGATGATCCTCCCAGCCTCATTTGGGTGCCTCCAATTTTCTCTCACTGATGTTTCCCCCAATAAATTTCTTACACATTTAATTGTGACTTGGCATCTGTTTTGCAGTGGACCCTGGTTAATGCAATCCTATTTACTCTTCATAACCATTGTGCAAGAAAGATATTATCCCTATATTTCAGATAAGGAAACTGAAGCTCAGGGATATTACATAACCTGCACCAAATCACAGAGCTAGTAAATGACTGAGTCAGAACTCAAACCTAGGTTTGTGTGACTCCAAAGCTCATGCTCTTAAGCGCTACTTTTTGGTAACTAATGATTGGTTCAGACATGAGTCTTAGAAAACCAAAGCCAGTCACTCAAATTAAATGGCCCCAAGGAGGAGGAGGAAAAAGAGGTCAGCCAGGAGTACGTGTCCATGACCTGAGAGGTTCTGTCCAGGAAAAAGCCTCCAGGAACAATGATCTCCTTATCCTACCCTACCCTACCCTGCAGATAAGGCTTATATTCTAGTGGCACTGTGCTCAGTCTTTTATATACATTCTTCATTTAACCCATATAAGAACCATAAGAGAGAAGTACTATTTTTTCCCCCATTTTACAGAATGTCTTAGGTTGGGCTCTCTAGAGAAGCAAAACCAGAAAGCATATAAATATTTATACATAGAGAGATTTATATCAAGGAAATGGCTCACTTGGTTGTAGAGGCTGGAATGTCCCAAGTCCATGGGTCAGGATAGAGGCTTCTCCTGATTCATGTAGCTGCAGGGGCTGGCAAACCCAAGATTGGGGTGGGTCAGAGAGCAGGGCTCTTGCTCACAGGCTGCAAAGATCAATGAATCCCAAGATCGGCAGGTGAGACCGCAGGTAAGCTGCTAGCTCAAGTCCCAAGGACCAGAGTTCAGATGAACAGGAGCCAGCTGCAGAATCCAGAGCTAGCAAAAGCCCATGAGCCTTGGCAGAATGTCCACTTATATTCATTGCAGACTACACCCAAGGAAACTCCCTTTCAACTGATTTGCTGCTCACAGCAGATCCTGTCATGGAAATGATCACATTATATCAATCTCATCATGGAAGTGATCATAACATCATACAACTGCCAAACTACATCATAACTGCCAAACCACTGAGAATCATGGCCCAGCCAATGACACACAGCCTTAACCATGACACAGATCAAGGAACTGAGGTAAAGTGAAAATGTCTATCAGGAAGAAAATGACTTATGGGTGTGTTTCTTGGAACCACAGGGCAAGAGGGGTAGAGAAATTTAATTAATGATTTTTTCCTTATTTTTTATTGTTATAAACTAATACATTCCTATTGTTAAAAAAACTCCAATAGTGCATAATGGCTCATATTGGAAAGCAATAATCTCCCACTCCACCCTTAGTCCAATCTTCAGAGGTGACACTGTCACACTGTCCTATTTCTCAAAGACATACACAAGAAATACACCTTTAAAGGGCAATAATTGAGGAAGGTGCCCTTGGGGACATAGAACCTGAAGATGGCATGGCTGTCTCAGTTGTTCCAAATCTCACAACAGATTACATGGACTTAGTCATTCATTCACTAATCCGTTCACTCAGATACTTATTCAGCAGTCACTGAAGAGGTGATGCCATTCCGATGATGGAGCCAGTTATGGATGCACTGATGTGGTCCAACCTCTTGATTTTATAGGTGAGAATTACTGAGCTGAGAGATGGAATATCTCTTGACAGCCAATTATTGGCAGTCCAAGGAAATGCCAATGACTCCTGCTTCTCAGTCCAGTGTTTTCCCCACAGTTTAACATTTAATGCTTCTTTGAGCTAACTGACCACTGCATATGTACCTGGTTGAGGCTACCAGTAATTGGCTTGTGTTCATGGTAATTCAATTCCAATAGTTATTAAGCCTCTACTCTATGACAATAAGGGCAAGGGCTGTGTCTTGTTCACCATCTTATTGTCAACACCTAGTGGTACAAATACGTAAGCGCTTGTCTACTAGCTGAAAGATGGGCAGTTTGAATTCACCCAGAGGTGCCTCAGAAGACAAGCCTGGTGATCTGATTCTGAAAGGTCACAGCCTTGGAAACCCTATGGAGCAATTCTAGTCTGTATACTTGGGGTCACCATGAGTCAGAATCAACTTGACAGCAACTGACAACAATGACAGCACAGTGACTGGCATGTGAAAAATTCTCAACAAACTTTTGGTTAGTGAATAAATGAATGAGACGCACAACAGTATAAGATTCTGTGGGAGATCCAGGAGAATAATAAGCCACGGTCATTACAATGGGAAGATTGCAGGATCTGGAGTCAAATGGGCCTGGACGCCTCACACCTGGTAGTGTGACCTTGAGCAAGACTCTTAATCTCTCTGTGCCTCAGCTTTCCTCATCTGTAATATGGGTACATGGACCCCACATGGGTCCATTGTTGTTGCAGCCACCACAATGGACTCAAACATACCAATGATTATGAAGATGGTGCAGGGCCAGGCAACGTTTTGTTTTGTTATTCATAAGATTACCATGAGTCAGAGCTGACCGGACAGCAACTAAAAACCCCCACTACCACACAGATTGGTTTTAAGGGTTAAATGTGATAGTACTTATAAAGGGTTTGGTTTAATGCTTCAGAATGTAGTAAGTGTTCAGTAAATATCAGTTGTTGATTTTCTTACTATCTCATTGAATTGATTGCGTACGTGGACATAGGGAACTATTAAATCACAGGACAGCCCGCTATAAAATTCAGGGCTTAAGGAATAACTATGAGGCAAAAAAGATGATATGGATCGAGACATTTGGGAAAGGCTTCTTGCGGAAGCACTGGATATGGTTTTGAGGGGTGACTGAGATCTTCCTGGAGTGGAGAGGAGTCCGGGGGTAATAATGGCGTGAACAGAGGTGTGATGGCAAGATTGCACCTGGCATGTATGGGAGACATGGAAGAGGGTGACTTGCCCATCATGCAGGCCAGCGAGGGGACCATGTCGAGCAAGTGGGTTGGGACTCTCTGTTAGGCAGAGACTTAAAGGCCATTCAGAGGGTGGGGTGTTAAGACCTGTTCTGAGAGGAAAGTAGAAGCTATTGAGCTGCTTTAAGCTCCACTAGGAAAATTCACAAGTCACTTACTTTGACCTAAAAGTACAGCATGATTTTCATCTCTTCAGAACTGGAAGAGGGTTCTCTTTTCTTAAAACGCCCTTGTTTTTGAAGTTGCTGTCTGGATAAGGAGTGACCAGAATATTTCAAAGCGATGATTCAGCTATCTTAAGGATTTCTTTTCCTCTCTTTTTTTTTTTCCTTCCCCCGCCCCGAAACACTGTGGGTTCACTCTGCAGGCTTAGGAGGAGGTCCAGAAATAGGCTCACAACGCGAATCATATATTCAAGGCCAACCAGACACGATTTGCTGAGAAGACGCTCTGATGCTCAAGGCTGTTTTTGAGCCGTGGACATATCCTTGTTTCCACTGAGTTTGTCAATAGACACAACCTCCAGTTCCCAGGATTCACACATGCATCACTCAAAGCATTGAATATGCATCCATCAGCCCCCTTTATAGACATGCTCCTTCGGACTCCACTACTTGTGGTACACTGGGGGTGGTATCTTTGCAATGGGGGAATCTATCGGTGTTGCTGGAATGTTCTTCCCCTATTCCTTTGTGTACTTTATGTATAAATCCTTGTTCATGGTGGCTCATGCTACCCATCAAGTTTCTGACAGAGCCGTCTGTCACTGCAAAAGGCCAGTGTGCACATAGCATTTTTTTCTTAAGGTTTGTTTGTTCCTCTCAGGTCAGTGAGAGAGAGTATAAGTCTGAGGAGTGAATGCCTCCTATACATTGCTTATATCCATTTCTTCCCAGGACCGGAGAATGTTAAGCCTTAAAAGGAAGTAAAGAGATTCTTTAGTTCATCTCTCTGCCTCCACATAGGCTTAGCTAGAGGAAACCCATAAAATAACTTTGTGCTGAGTATCTACTCAGCCCCATCCCAGGCTCTGTGCTAGGTACTGGGGATACAGAGGTGCTCAAGACATGATTTATAAACTGAGTCCTTGCTCACAGAGGAGCAACAGTGATTTGTAAACCATCTAAATAAATGATAGTAGCAGACTGTAAGTGCTTTAACAGAAGTTATTATAGCAGAGAAGCCAGGCTATATGAAGAATATGGCATCAGTATTGAAGGAAGACGCATTAAAAACCTGCGATATGCAGATGATACAACCTTACTTGCTGAAAGCGAAGAGGACTTTAAGCACTTACTGATGAAGATCAAAGATCACAGCCTTCAGTGTGGATTACACCTCAACATAAAACATGCTGGCTTGACAGCAGCTAACAACAAATGCTTTTCTGGCTGCAGTACAGGGGTGTGTTACCATTTTCCATGTGGCAGTAGAGCTTGGGGATTATACCAGACTCTAGAGTCCAGCTGATCTCCTTTTCTTGGGGTGGGAACTTGTTCAAGTCCCGTAACGTCTCTGAGCTTCAGTTCATTCAACTCTGAGGTAGGGATAGAATGTTTACCTACCTTGTAAGGATTAAAGGAAATCAAGATTGTGAAGTGCTGGACACCAGCCGAGGCACATATTCTGGGCTCAGGTAAAGGAAGTAGTGCTTAGTAGTATTACTGTTATCACCATTTCTATTTACCTTCCCTTAACAGCCAGAGGAAGACAATACTCATTTCCTTGCAGGTTTCTCTAAAAACAGGGAGCAATCTTTGAGCCAGTTTTCATGTGTAGCAATAAGAGGATGCCAAGCGGAATTTCAAATTCAGACACTCTGGGGCTGTCCTTCTCGGTATCCTGCCTGCTTCTCCCCAGAGGGCCTGTTAGTGCCGCCTCTGCCATTTCGTCCCAGGGACCTGGTGAGGCCTTTCCTCCTGGGGAAGAACGTTTTGTACAAAACACATAGCATCATATTCTTCTGTCCTGTGGCATTTTCACCCACGGCCAGGTGCTACCTGGCATGCGGCTTTGATTGACAAGATTACTAATCCATTGTAATCATATTTTCATAATTAGTCCCTGTGAGGCCCAGCTGATTGCTCTTGCCCAGGTAAACTCTTGCCTGTTGCAGAATGTTTTCACCAACTGTCACCTCCCCAGGAGGGAGCTGTCGGTCTAGCACCCACAGCTGTTACTAAGAATTGCTTTTGTATTCTTTCCGATCTTTTCTTTTTTGGTGCTTGGCTGCTAGGAAGCCTTGCTTGATTAAAAGTTACAGTTATTGACTCCGGACCTGAATGGATACCAGAAGTTGCTTTAGTGTTTCCATCTTCCTGATCCTACGCTGCCGCTCCTCTTCTGTGGCTCCTTTCCTCACCCTTCGCCCTACCCCCCAAATCCCCGCGGCAAGGGCGAGGGGGAACTTCAAAGGCGTTTCTGAATAAAAGAACACACGGTGGAGCATCAATTATTTACCAGGCAAAGTTCTGGCAGGCACAGGGGCCTTTCCCTGTTTGTCTTGCTGAAGATGGCAAGAATATCACTTTTGGAGGCTGTATCTTCCCCACCTGCACTGATCACTTGGCCACTTAGGGTTGGGGAACCCTGGACCTGTTCTCTGCGCTCTGGCCCTTCTCTGATTCAACAGAGGGTGGCCGTTACTTATTGAGCATTTGCCATAGGCCAGGTGCCATGCTAAGGACTTTCTGTTCTTCATCTTGCTTAATCTTGCAACAACCTTAGGAAGCAGGTGCTAGCCGATCTCTCCATGTTACAGAGGAGAAGCTGAGGTACAGAAAAGTTAGGTGATGTTCCCAGTGTTCTTCAGCTAGAAGGTAGCGGATCTGGGATTGGAGCCGGGTCTGCTTTCTCCAGAGCTGGTGGTTGTTACGATCACATTACACTCTGTGTTGATTGTGACATAGAGATCTAAGGAGCCAGTACTAACAGGGGCAGGAGGGGGTGTCTTTGAGGAAGGGGACTCAGAAGTCTTCATAGAGGAGGACCTTGGAGACAGAGAGTTCTCTAGTCCTTTTTTGTAAATAGAGAAATGGAGAGGTGTCTTCTCTGAGCTCTGGGTAGGGCCAGGAGAGGAAATTTCATGGGACTAGCACAAGAAAACATGGTCTCTGTCACTGGGCTCAGGTACCATAAGATCTATTCTGTGGGCTCATGTCCCCAGATTTATGGACATTCTGGTAAGAAAAGACACACATTAAACAAACGCATCTCTGACAAAGAGGCTTTCTCTTGTGATGCCCAGAGCTTCAAGCCCTTATATACTTAGACAAGGCTTTGTCCGCTGCCCAAGATAACCTGCTCCCCTGCTACACTGAATATTGTTGCCTGATCCCTAAATCAGTTCAGTGTGTCTCTTGAAACTACTCTTCTAGCTTCAGCCTGCTCCAAATTACCCAGAAACAAATCCATGTCCAGGCCTAGGGTAGGCAGGGAGGAGATCATCCACAGACACCATACTCCTCGACTTGCCTGAGCCTTTTCCTCTAGATGTCCTCATACATAATAATTTCTAAGGGCCATCCAAAACTCTTTTACAGACATGCCAAGAAGTTGAGTCTAAGTTACACACACACTTGTGCGCACACATACAACCCACCCTTCTTTAAAGGTGAGTTTGTGAAAAAAGACTGAAAGATTAAGGAACATCTGTGCCATATGGAAGAGGCAAGATGAGGCTCTAGATTATTTAGTTGTCAGTCCACCTCAGGAGTGCTACTGGAATCCAGGGGACTAGAGGAGTAAGCTCCTTTGATACCACAACTCCTGAAGTATTAATGTGCTCTGTATGGAATTTCCCTCATGGAAGCACATAAGTAAAACATGCGCTTCAATTTTTTTTCAAGAGGTGATGAGATATCTCATGGAGGCATGTCCTTTGTTCTGCCTGGATGCTTTTACTCCAGAACATTGTACAACTGGTTCCTTTGTATTAGTTCTTAGCTCAGATGTCACCTCTTCAGAGAGGGTTTCCTTTACCCTCCAACTAAACCCTGTCTCCTATCCCACCTGCCATCTCTAGCACATTACTCTGTATCATAATTTTAAAAATAATTTATTGTATTTTTGTTGTTGTTGAGAGTATACAAAGAAGAACATACGCCAATTCAACAATTTCAACACCAATGTACAATTCAGTGACATTGATTGCATTCTTTGAGTTGTGCAACCATTCTCATACAGAGTTGTTCCTCTCCCATTAACATAAACTCACTTCTCCTTAAGTTGCCTATCTAATCTTTTGAGTTGCTGTGGTCAATTTGATTCCATGTAGATAGATTTTTAATAAGCACAATACTCAAGGCAGACATTTTTTACTAGTTAAGCTAAACTATTATTTAGTTTAAGAAGACTTCAGGGGATATTTTTGGTTTAAAGTTTAAAGATTATCTCAGGGTAATAGTTTCAGGGGTTCATCCAGCCTTCATGGCTCTAGAAAGTCTGGATTCCATGAGAATTTTAAATTTTGTTCTACATTTCATCCCCTTTGATCAGGATTCTTCTATAGAATCTTTGTCTGTATCATATTTTAATGACTCTTATCATTGTCTCAAAATTCTTCTTCTTTCCTTCCTTTATTCCTCCCTCTCTCCATCCACCCATCCCCTCACCCAAAAAAAAACCACACACAAACACACACCAGAAAGAAAATTCCACAATAGCAGAACTCTTACCGGTTTTGCTTCCACAAACCTAACACACTGTCAGGGCTTAACAAATATTTGTGGAATGAATGGATGTTTCCCACACACACACCCCCACCCCCCCTAATATGTTTGTTAGACGACATCCAATGTCTGTCATCTTAGACCAGTTTTCTCCCACTTTGAGAGAAAATAATTGGCTCATTAAGGACTATATTGACATTGGCACCCGATTCTACGCTGTTCAGCCAGCCCACCAGGCCTGAAATATTAATAGCCTGGGGAACCAGCAATCCCTGTTTTATAGCTACTTTAGCCTCAATGACTCTTGAGTTGGAAAAGGTTTGCCATTTCACTTCTTATCTGCTCCTTCTTAGGGAATAGCAGCGAAGCTGGTGGAAATGCCCTGGGAGCCTTCTGTCTGCTTTCCAGGAGACAGGTCCTCAAGTTCCTGAAAGCAGATCTTATGTAAGGCCCTGTGCATTCAGAGGGGACTCTGACTCCAGCTGCAGCCTGGCTACCACTGTGTACGTGACAGCCAAACCAAGTGACTGGGGCAGCGGTGCATAGTCTCTATAGGAACTGGAAACATGTCCTTGCAGACACCAAGGCTGTCAGTTCTCAGTGTTTGAGAAACACCAAGAAATTAATCTGTTTTTTTATTTTTCTTCTTTCCTGGCCTCTCTTTTTCCACTTTTCAAGTTCACAGTCTGGACTTTCAGCCATTCTGCTTTATATAGGGTTTGAATCACACACTAACTAAAACTGGAAATATTCTGCAATGGTGTGAAAATCAGATTAATTGGTTTTAAGCCAAACCAGTTGCCATCAAGTTGATTCTGACTCATGGTGACCCCAAGTGTGTTAGAGTAGAATGGCTCCACAGGGTTTTCAGTGGTTGATTTTTTAAAAGCAGATTGCCAGGCCTTTTTTCTGAGGTGCCTCTGGTTTGAACTGCTAACCTTTTGGTTGGTTAGCAGTCCTGTGCTTAACTGTTTGTGCCACCCAGAGAGCCTCCTGGATTTAAATTAACTTATTTAAGTAACTTGATAGAATAAAGATAACTCCTGAGCACTTTATAGCTTACATAGCTCTTCCATGTTCATTATTGCCTTGAATGCTTAGAAAAACCCTGTGAAGTATATAGTGATTTTTATCCCTATGTTAAGGATGAGGATGAGGACACAGATTCAGAGAGGATGACGCTACCAAGGACATGTAAGCAGAAGATGGCAGGGCTGGGATTGAAATCCTGGGAATGAGATTCTATGGACAGTGTTCCTTTTATTAGTTCCCATCTGCCTCCTAGAACTGATGTCAGAATATGCGGTTTTAAATACTAGCCTATTAGGAAAATCTAATTTTTGTAGCTTAGTTCTATAAGACACTTTAAAAGCACAAGGAAATACTGAGAAAAGCAACGTTCCACATCTAGGGAGCTCCCGAAATGGGGCCAGGAAGCAACCTCTGTGTATGCTTGCATAGTGGAGGGTGGCAAAGGTATTGCTTCTGAGTAGGTGTAGAGAGTAAGTTGTGGAGAAAAGAGTTCAGATTCAGGAAATTGTAAGTTTTCTCGGTACACCGTGATTTTTACTAGGTTTCAGGCTTGGACATCTTTACTGTTTCTTTCCTAAAATGCTTCAGTCCTGTTGGTTACTGTTATGGATTGAATTGTGTCCCCCCAAAATGTGTGTCAGCTTGGAGTGTAGGGCTGCCTTTCATGAGTGCCAGCAGGATGGGGCCAGATTCATTGCCCAAAGCTGAGGGCGTGGGCTGCCATGCCCAAGGGGAAGAAGAATGGGACCTGCCGGGGCCGAGGGGTAGGGTTGCCACTCAGATGGACTAGGAGAATGGGGCTGCGCAAATGCAAAGGAGTAGAGTTTCCATTCCAGTGGGCCTAGAAGGTGGTGCTGAAGCCCAGGGCCGAGAGGCCTTCATCCAGAATTCAGAGAGTATGGCCAACACCCGGAGTCTGAAGGGCAAGGCCATTGCCTAAATGGTCTCAGAGAACAGAGGATTATTTTCAAGGCTTGAGAGCTAATGTAATGTGGTCTGCTGACTTGCTTGGTGCCTGTCATCCCTTCTTTCCCTCCAATTTTTCCAGTTGTAATAGAAATGTCTACCTTGTGCCTGTTCCATCATTGTACTTTGAAAGCAGATAACTTGTATTCTAGATTTCACAAATGAAGACGAGTTTTGTAGAAGAGATTTTGGACTTGGAGTTGATTTAAGACCTTTGGGATAATATGATGGAGTAAAAATGTTTTACATGTGACAAAGACAACAATTTTGGGGGGCCAAAATTTGTAATGTTATGGATTGAATTGTGTCCTCCAAAAATGTGTGTCAACTTGGCTAGGCCATGATTCCCAGTATTGCATGATTGTCCACCATATTGTCATCTGATGTGAGTTTCCTATGTATTGCTAATCCTAGATCTATTATGTTAATGAGGCAGGACTTAATCTACAAGATTAGGTTGTATCTTGAGTCAATCTCTTTTGAGATATAAAAGAGAGAAGTGAGCAGAGAGACAGGGGTGGAGAACTCATGCCACCAAGAATGAAGTACAAGGAGGGAAATGCATCCTTTGGATCTGGGGTCCTTGTGTTGAGAAGCTTCTAGACCAGGAGAAGATTGATAACAAGGACCTTTCCCCAGAACTGACAGAGAGGAATGCCTTCCCCTGTAACTGGCACCCTGAATTTGGACTTCTAGCCTCTTAAACTGTGACAGAATAAATTTCTCTTTGTTAAAGCCATCCACTTGTGGTATACCTGTTATAGCAGCACTAGATAACTAAGACAGTTGCTAATTTGATAATGGAATTATATATGTGACAACTCTCTTTGGTGATTGAAGACTTGCATTTACATTAGTAAATGTTCTACAGCATAAAACTATTCCATCACCCCAAAGAAATTGATTGTAGAGTTCTATCTTTATGGCTAGAGTTTTTTTTGGTTAATGAAACATTGTGAGTGGTCATTACATGTAAAGCCTTGTGTTAGGTGCTTGGAGGGATGCAAACATACGTTAGGTACAGTAGCTACCTTTATGGGGCCCTGGTGATGCAATGGTTAAGTGTTTGGCTGCTAACCAAAAGGTCAGCAGTTCAAATCTACCAGCCGCTCCTTGGAAGCCCTATGGAGCAGTTCTACTCTGTCCTATAGGGTCTCCATGAGTCGGAATCAACTTGATGGCAATGGCTTTTTTGGTAATGGAATTAAGGCAAGAAGATAAATAATGTAATGCATGATAGGATGAGTTAAGTTTCATAAGAGATTTGCAAGGACCACCTGGGGTTCAAAAGAGACATTAGCTTCATATCTGATGGGATGGGGAGTTTTTGAAATGGGCCCATAGGAGGTATATTCACACAGTAAGATATGGGAAGGGTTGCCTAGGCAGAGAGAATTAAGTTAACAAAGACAAAGATGCAGGAAAGCACACAGACTTACTTAGAGAATAGAGATTTTCTTAGTTTGACAGGAATTTGGACTGTCCCTAGAATAGGGTTTCTTAAAGGTTTTTTTTTTTTTTGACTGGAGATCATTTAGGCAAAATATCTCACAGCCCACCCGCCTCATCCATGCCTATTCATGGAAATCCCATTTATCCACAAGTGCACATTGCAGTAGGTTTTCAGTGTTGTTTGGCAGCCAATTTTTTTTCTTTTTTTGGTGGAATACTGAAATAGAGTCCTTGAGAAACACTCTGTGTTGACTGCAGCTTATGACTACCTAGTTTTGGTCCCCTTTCCTACTTAGTGGATTTCCAGTAAATAATGTTCAGTCATAGGTATAAACACTTATCTATGAAATTGCTCATAATTAGCTCTTGAAATTAGAGGAAAGGACTTACATTTTTGGATCAGTTCGTGGTCCACTGAGGAATCCTTGGGACCCAACAGTAAGTCATGGATCGTATTTTGAGAAACAGTGGTCTAGGGGGGATAATGAAAGATAAAACAACCTGGACTTCCAGGCAACTTGATGCTATAGTCAGAAGCACCATGCCATCCCTCCACAGCAAAGATCTGAAAAACTAAGTCAAACAGGGTCACATGTCAATCCTGAAACCCTAAGCATCAAACGAAGAGATAAAGAACTCAGCCAAGCACTGAATGGAATAAGAAACTGACCAAGAACGGAGAACAAGGAGAGATACATGCAGGGGTCCCCTATCAGCTACCACAGCACAGATCTGCCATCTGGGCCTCCTATCGGAGATCAGCCAACAGGGGGTACGAGAACGCAGGTTCACAGAGCTTCCAGCAGGAGACAGAACAACCAGTAGCCAGAGATATAAGCTTTCCCATCTCCCACCCTTCTTCACCCCCACTTAGGCTCCTCTACTTCCTGCAGCCACAGTCTCTTGGCCGGGAAGCACCTGCTTCAACCTGTGTCACTTGGATTCCACCCAGCCGCATTGGCCAGCTCCCAGAGTGCCTTTTGTTGGCTGCTGGTGCTGCTTTTTCCCTCTTCTTTAGCTTTCTTCCTTACCTCTCACCACGTCCCCCTCCTTTCTCTCAAATACCTGGCTCTGTGCTCCATCTTTGCTTCTTCCTGATAAGGTTGTGAAACACCACTCGACTGTGAAACTGCTTCCTGGCCTGTGCCGCCACGCTGGTGGGACCTGCAGGGCTTTTTTGATCGTTTGTTTGTTTGCTCTGATTTGTTCTGTTTTGATTTGTTTGTTTTTCTTTTTCTTTTCTCAGCTTGGGAGCCCCTTCTAGTGGGGCAGTACCACACAGCTTGGAAGCTACTCCCTTACTCTGCGCAGATGCACAGAGACATCCCTGGGGGGCATTTCTTTTTTCTTGTTTTTCAGTTTTTGTTTTGTTTTTGGCTTTTTTTGTTTGTCTTGTTTTCTTCTCTCTCGTATTCCCTTTTGTCTTTCTTCATTTCCAATTTCTCAATTTATTCATTTTTTTCTTTTATCCTTTTTCTTTTTTTTTCATTTTTGTTTTTCCCCATTTCTCAGTCTCTCATCTCTCCACTCCAATAGCAAGCTCCCTTAGCACTTTTTTTTTGTTGATGTGTATATTTTTGGCCCCTGTTCCTCTCTCCTCTCTCTCATCTTTCCCATACCCATCTTAGCTCCACACATCACAATCTACCCCTTCCTTCCTGCCTACCTGCACTGTACACTGAACATCACACTCCCAAGCAGCACAGGCACGGCCTACTGGAACCTGCCCTGCACTGATTCCTGGTCCACACTGTCAGCCCTGGTACATGCCACAATCAACTGATCCCGGCAACTCCCCTTTAGCTGGACCTGCCCTGCTGTACCATACCTAAGTGACTGACCCTGCCCATTGGAGAAGGAGGTGAAAAGTATCGTGGCCACGGACGAGCAAACAACAAAGAACACACAGCCCGCCTGCTCAAACATAACCAAATAAAACAAAAAAGCAGGATGAAACAAATCCACAATCAATAAACAAGGAAAATAACCACTGAATGCCCCAAAGACAGCAGACAATATCAAAACATTTACAAAAACAGGACAGGATGGTTCCAGTAGG
>NW_004443947.1:27607112-27638846 GCF_000243295.1 Trichechus manatus latirostris | reverse complement strand
GAACCCCATATAGGATAGACCCCAAAAGAAAATCACCAAGGCATATAGACACACTCGCTAAAACCAAAGACAAACAAGAATCCTGAGAGCAGCTCGAGAGAAACAAAAAGTCACATACAGAGGAGAAACAATAAGACTACGCTCAGATTATTCGGCAGAAACCATGCAGGCAAGAAGGCAATGGAATGACATATATAAAACCTCGAAAGAAAAGAATTGCCAGCCAAGAATATATCCTGCAAAACTCTCGTTCAAATATGATGGTGAAATTAGGTCATTTCCACATAAACAGAAGTTAAGGGACTATATAAAAACCAAACCAAACTTACGAGACTTATTAAAGGGAGTCCTTTGATCTGAGAACAAACAACATCAGTCCACAGGCTGAATATAGGACACAGGATTGTCCTAGCCGGATACCAACCTAGGAAATGAACTCTTAAGGACTATGCAAAACCAAAAGAATTATAACAGGGAACCAGAGCAGTTAATCTGTAAATGACAACAGCATCAGAACAATAAAAGAGGGAATAAATGGTGTAGGTATAGAACCTTGTAATGGAGAAGAAGGCAAGGCTATACCAAGTAATAATAGACTGGTTCATATCTTGGAAGATAAGGGTAAATTTCAAGGTAACCACAAAGAAAGTTAACAAACTTGCTCATCAAAATAAAGAAGAAAAACATAAACTCTCAGTAAAAACAAGACCTACAAAAACAAAAGAAATGAAAAAAAAAAATCCACAAACAAAAGAAACTCAGCACAGAAGAGTAACAGGAACAAAGAAAACATCAGCACCACACACACACACACACACACACACACACACACACACACAAAAAGCACTACCAAATGCAATCCCACTCCTAGGAACATATCCTAGAGAAATAAGAGCCGTCACATGAATAGACATACACACACCCATATTCATTGCAGCACTGTTCACAATAGCAAAAAGATGGAAACAACCTAGAGGCCCATCAACAGATGAATAGATAAACTATGGTACATACACACAAAGGAGTATTATGCAACGGTAAAGAACAATGATGAATCTGTGAAGCATCTTATAACATGGATGAAACTGGGGGATATTACGCTGAATGAAATAAGTCAATCACAAAAGGACAAATATTATATGAGACCTCTACTGTAAAAACTTCTGTAAAAGTTTACATACAAAAAGAAACAATCTTTGTTGGTTACAAGGTATGGGAGGGGTGGGGGGAACTAAATAGACAATAGATAAATGGTAACTTTGGTGAAGGGTAGGACAGTACACAATACTGGGAAAGCCAGCACAACTTGTACAAGGAAAGGTCATGGAAGCTCCATAGACACTTCCAAACTCCCTGAGGGACTGAATTGCTGGATGGAGGGCTGTGGGAACCATGGTCTTGGGGAACATCTAGATCAATTGGCATAACACAGTTTATAAAGACAATGTTCTACATTCTACCTTGGTGAATAGTGTCTGGAGTCTTAAAAGCCTGTGAGCGGCCATCTAAGATATTCCACTGGTCTCACCCCTTCGGAAGCAAGAGAGAATGAAGAGAACAAGACACAAGGAAAAGATTCGTCCAAAGGACTAATGGACCACAGCTACCATGGCCTCCACTAGACTGAGTCCGGGACAGCTAGATGGTGCCTGGCTACCACCACTGACTGCTCTGACCAGGATCACAATAGAGGGTCTTGGACAGAGCTGGAAGAGGATGTAGAACAAAATTCTAACTCACAAAAAAAAAAAAGACCAGATTTACTGGCCTGACAGACTGGAGAAACCCCAATAGTATGGCCCCTGGACACGCTTTTAGCTCAGTGATGAAGTCACTCTGAAGTTCACTGTTCAGCCGGGGATTGGACAGCCTCATAAAACAAAACAGGACTAATGAGGCACAGTAGTCCAGGGACAAGGACTAGAAGGCAGGAGAGGACAGGAAGGCTGGTGATAGGAACCCAAGGTTGAGAAGGGACAGTGTTGACATGTGGAGTTGTTAACCATTGTCATAGGGCAATATGTGTACTAACTGTTTAATGAGAAGCTATTTGTTCTGCAAACCTTCATCTAAGGTACAAAAATAAAAAAGAATTATCTATGTGAGATCAGATTGACAACAGCAACTCAAAAGGTTTGATGGGAAGCCTAGGAGACAGTGAGTTGAAGATAATGGTGACGGAATAATCTGGAAAAGGATAGTGAGAATAGCAGCACAATTGGAAGAATGTAATCAATGTCACTGAATTGTACATGTAGAAACTTTTGAAATGGTGTAACTTTGGCTATGTATATTTTCACCAAAAAAAACGTCCTCCAAGGTCGAGAAGGGAGTGTTGACACGTCATGGGGTTGTTAACCAATGTCATAAAACAATATGTATACTGACTGTTTAATGAGAAACTATTTGTTGTGTAAACCTTCATCTAAAGTACGATAAAAAAAAATTTTTTTTTTTTAAAAAAAGAAAGATAAAGCAACCTGAGGCCATGTTGTAGAGGCTCTCTCATGCCAGCCTGGAGAATTGTACTTAATTTCCAGTGAAGGTTTCTGAAAAGAACAGTAGGATTTTTTTTTTTTTTTTTTTGAGAATTCATTTTAAGGAGGAACTAGTGTCTTGGAAGGATTGGGGATGAGAGATATTGAAGTCAAAGTAATTAGGTAAAAGAGAAGCAATGAGTGGTGCCATTGGTAATGAGAAAACAGGTAATAAAAATCTTGCAAAGATAGAATCAATAGAGTTGGCAATTTGAGTTGATATTAAACAGTGGGAGAGAGGGAGGAGAGATCTTGGCTTGGATGAGTGGGTAATTATGAAAATGGTGCCACAGACAAAATTTGGTAAGTTAGGAGGAAATGCTCTTTTACTGCGGAAAACAATGAATTATTAAAAAAAAAAGAAACAAAAAACAAACCTATAGCTGAGAAATTTGGAATTTAAAAAAGAATTCCAGATACTTTTAGACAATGCATGGTGAATCACAGGGAAAGAGCTTTACACTTTTCAACTAAAACTTTGTTGTGGCATATTGGTTAACCTTAGGGGACAAATGTCATAGAGTCAAATAGAACCTTTACAAAGATGAGTGTGATTCATATTAGGTACAAGGATAGCAGAAGTTAGGGAGTACCCCTTCCTCTTGATGATGTCATATGTTATGGAAGCTTCATATTTACTTGGTATCCTCTTGTTTTTCACTCAGAGAAATCTATAAAAGTTTCTGAATTTCAAAACAATCTCCATTAATTTCAGGTAACTGGTTTACCTGTCCAATAGAGTAGGTAGAGTTGGTTACTAAATTATGAAACACTTATTGTTAACTGTGCTGTGTCTTCCTGACAGCATCTCTCTGTCTCACAACTCCAGGAGGCACCATTCACTTGGAATAAATGTGAGTGATATCCCTTGGACATGTGGCATAGAGCAGCCTGAATTCCTGTTGATCCATCTTTTTTATGAATGGTAATAATTTCCTTTTGACTTTTTGCATTTGAAATACATTCAAGAGTTCTGAGAGGACAGTGCCATTCAGGCAGAGTTAGTGCTCACACCTCTGCTCCCCAGGGCTTTGTTCCCATCTCTTTTATTGTCCTCACCACTGGGTGTTGCAATTTCTCTGTTTGCAAGTCTGTTTTCCCTGCTAGACTCCTTAAGGGTAGAGCAGACATGATGATGAGATATAGGAGGATGTTCCTTTGTTTTTTAGCATGAATACACAGGCTGAATGGAAGAGTGGGAGGGAAAGGTCAGATTTCTCAAGTGGTTATTATCTAAAAACACAAAGCTGTATCCATGCTGCTGTGTTGGATGGGTAAGTGTAGGCCTAGTAAACCATGGAGTAGCCAAAGCTTTGTTAAAAGAGAGAAAGGAACCACTCAGAGGGAAATGAAAAGCATACAAAAATTTCACGATCTTAGTTTGATGTATACTGCTATCTCAAAGAACCCTTTTTTAACTTTCAAATACCTTTGAGAAAGTTTACAATCAAGCTCTTATCAGTGATTAATACTGTGGTGTGAATGAATTCATCAAACTACAATCCTTTCTGCCAGATCTCTGGGAGAAGGACATTGAGGTATGCACGGGTAGGTTGGAAGGTGAAAAGAGGGTTACATATGTGGGATTTTTAATTATTAAGAAGCAACAGAGGTGAGAGGGTGTGCCAGCAAAGAGAGAGAAGCTCAGAAAGTTCAGGTGTTGAGTGAGCAAAGTTAATGTTGCCTTCCTTATACAGGTAAGGGTCCTCCCTGCTGGACAGGAAGTGTTGACAACTCCTATGCTACCTGCCTACTTATATCTTATAAACCTGACCCAAGCCTAATACCAGCTCACTTTTATAAACATATGGGGCTTGTATGTGGGTACAAGTTGTTTCCTGGGTAAAGTCACAAAAATGCTGAAAATTTGCCTCCATTAGATAATGAAAAGGGTAACCAAAAGTGATTGAGCAATGTAAAACCAAATCTACTACTGACTCACAGTTTAAAGGGAAGTTTGTCAAGTAAGAATCAGTATAACCAGCTCCTGGGGATCTGCACAAATCAGTCTGACCACAGGGTTTAAGCCACCATCTATTGCTGTCCATTTGGTGATAGACCACATGGTACCGGTGTCTAGCCAGTGAGAAATACCAGCATCCGAGTCTGTGGAAGGGAAGAAGGTGTTGAAGGAGGGGGTGTGTCCAAGGGTTTTTCTAGAAGACGTGGCATGAGAGAGACCATAAAGACTCTGTACAAATACTAGGATGGAATAAATAGAAACTGTTGCCTCAAAGTGCCCGTTGCTAAGTTGGTCATTCAATGCTGAAAGTGAAATTGCAAAGTACTCTCTCTCTCTCTCTCCTAGAGCTAACCATGGGAGAACCTGAGAGAGGAGAGATGAAGCTTTTACTTTTTAAGGCTCATATCATGAATTTAATCATAATTTCCCTCATAAGTGAAATTCTCACTAAGTCTTTGTGAAGGGACTTATCAGTAGCCTACTTACTCCAGCACAATGGGCTGGATCTCAGCAGAGATTCATTCTATATCAGTTATAATTGGCTAGGTTATGCTGTGGTTGTTGTTGTTAGGTGCCATCGAGTCAGTTCTGACCCATAGCAACCCTACGTATTACAGAACGAAACACTGCCTGGTCCTGTGCCATGTTCGCAGTCGTTATGCTTGAGCCCATTGTTGCAACCACTGTCAATCCATCTCGTTGAAGGTCTTCCTCTTTTTTGCTGACCCTCTGCTTTACCAAGCATGGTGTCCTTCTCCAGTGACTGATCCCTCCTGACAATATGTCCAAAGTATGGAGGACATAGTGTCACCATCCTTGCTTCTAAGGAGTATTCTGGTTGTATTCTTCCATAAGGAGTATTCTGGTTGTATTCTTCCAAGACAGATTTGTTCATTATTTTGGCAGTTCGTGGAATATTCAATATTCTTCGCCAACACCACAATTCAAAGGCATCAGTTCTTCTTTGGTCATCCTTATTCATTGTCCAGCTTTTGCATGCATATGATACGATTGAAAATACCATGGCTTCGGTCAGGTGCACCCTAGTCTTCAAAGTGATGTCTTTGCTTTTCAACACTTTAAAGAGGTCTTTTGCAGCCGAATTACCCGATGCAATGTGTCTTTTGGTTTCTTGACTGCTTCTTGCATGGGTGTTGATTGAGGATCCAAGTAAAATGAAATCCTTGACAACTTCAATCTTTTCTCCATTTATCATGATGTTGCTTATTGGTCGAGTTGTTAGGATTTTTGTTTTCTTTATATTGAAGTATAATCCATACTGAAAGCTGTGATCTTTGATCTTCATCAGTAAGTGCTTCAAGTCCTCTTCACTTTTAGCAAGCAAGATTGTGCCATCTGCATAAGGCAGGTTGTTAATGAGTCTTCCTCCAGTCCTGATGCCCTGTTCTTCTTTATATAGTCCAGCTTCTCGGATTATTTGTTCAGCATACAATTTCCAAATCTCAGTGACTTAACATGGCAGAAATTATTTCTCAGTTTTTTTTTTTTATTGTACTTCAGGTGAAGGCTTACAGAACAAATCGTTTCTCATTAAACAGTCAGTGCACATATTGTTTTATGACATTGGTTAACAACCCCACAACATGTCAACCCTCTCCCTTCTCAACCTTTGTTTTGGTGAAAATATACGTAGCCAAAGATATACCATTTCAAAAATTTCTACATGCACAGTTCAGTGACATCGACTACACTTTTCCAATTGTGCTGCTATTCTCACTTTAGATGAAGGCTTACAGAACAAAATAGTTTCTCCTTTAACAGTTAGTACACATGTTGCCCTATGACAATGGTTAACAACCTCACAACACATCAACACTATCCTTACTCAACCGTGGGTTCACTATCACCAGCTTCTTTGTCCCCTTCTGCCTTCTGGCCCTTGTGCCTGGCCTGCTGTGCCTCATTAGTCCCATTTGGTTTTATGGGGCTGTCCACTCCCAGGCTGAATGGTGAACCTTGGAGATGACTTCACCACTGAGCTAAAAGGGTGTCTGGGGACCATACTCTCAGGGTTTCTCCAGTCTCCCTCAGGCCAGTAAATCTGGTCTTTTTTTTTTGTGAGTTAGAATTTTGTTCTACATCCTTATCCAGCTCTGTCCAGAACCCTTTGTTTTGATCCTGGTCAGAGCAGTCAGTGATGGTAGTCAGGCACCATCTAGCTGTACTGGACTCAGTCTGGTGGAGGCCTTGGTAGCTGTGGTCTATTAGTCCTTCGGACTAATCTTTTCCTTGTATACTGTTCTCTTCATTCTCCCTTGCTCCCAAAGGGATGATTTCTCAGTTTTTTTTATTGTGGTGAAAATATACAGACCGTCTTAGGCTGGGCTCTCTAGAGAAGCAAAACTAGTGAAGTGTATATATATATGAAGAGAGGGAGAGGGAGAGAGAAAGAAAGGGAGTGGGGAGAGAAAAAGAAATTGATTTATCTCAAGGAAATGGCTCACATGGTTGTGGAGGCTGGCAAGTCCCAAAGTCCCTGGGTCAGGCATTGGCTAGAGGCTTCTCCTGTCTTATGTGGTTGCAGAGGCTAATGAACCCAGTATCAGCAGGTCAGACAACAGGCTACTCACTCTCAGGGCTGCAGAGCTGGCAAATCCCAGAGTTGGCAGGTAAGATGATAAACTGCTGGCTTGAGTCCCAAGAACTGGAGGTCAGATGATGATGAGCTAGAAACAGGATCCAGAGCAAACAAGTGAGCTTTGCCAGAATTTCCATATATATATTGGGTGCAGGCCACACTCCCCTTACAACGGATTGGCTGATCACATCAGATCACATCATGGAAGTGATTGCATTATATTACTTTCGGGAGATCACAAAATGGAGGACAATTACATAATAATGAGAACCATGACCTAGCCAAGTTGATACATAACATTAACCATCACACACATCAAAGCTTCCACCAGCACAACTTTCACATTTACAATTCAATGACATTGATTACATTTTTCATGTTGTGCCACAGTTATTGCTTTCCTTTTCTAAAATATTCCACCGCCACTAACATAAACTCAATGCCTTCAAACAAAAACTCCTCCTTTCCCCCTTCCTCCTACCCTGGTAACAATTAATAATCTTTGGGTTCTATGTATTTGTTTATTTCATATAAGTGGGATCACACAGTATTTGTCGTTTTGCAACTGGCTTATTTTACTTAGGATAATATTTTCAAGGTTCGTCTACGTTGTGGCATGCATCAGAACTTTATTTCTCTTTACAGCTGCATAATATTCCATTGTAAGTCTATACCACATTTTGTTTATCCATTCATCTGCTGGTGGACATTTCGGTTGTTTCTACCTTTTGACTATTGTGAAAAGTGCGGCAATGAACATTGATGTACAGGTTTATGTTTACTTTCCTGCCTTCACTTCCTCTGGGATATATGCCTATGATTGGAATGCTGGGTCATATGGAAATTCTGTGTTCAATTTTTGGAGGAACCACCAAACTTTTCCACAGTGGCTGTATCATTTTACATTCTCACCAACAATAGATGAGGGTTCCAATTTCTCTACAACGTTGCCAACACTTGTTGTTTTCCTTTTTTTAAAGTCATTGCCATTCTAATGAGGTTGAAGTAATATCTCATTGTGGTTTTGATTTGCATCTGCCTAATGGCTAATGAGGAAACCCTGGTGGTGTAGTGGTTAAGTGCTACAGCTGCTAAACGAAAGGTCAGCAGTTTGAATCCGCCAGATGCTCCTTGGCAACTCTTTGGGGCAGTTCTACTCTGTCCTATAGGGGCACTATGAGTCAGAATCGACTTGACGGCAACAGGTTTGGTTTGGTTTTTTGGTGAATGGCTAATGATGTTGAACATTTTTCATGTGCTTGTTGGCCATTTGAATGTCTTCTTGGTGAACTGTCTTTTAAGCCCTTTTCCATTTTTTTGATTGGGTTGTTTGCTTTTTTTTTTTTTTCCTGTTTATTTGTAGAAGTTTTATATATACAGTAAAACCTGTATAAGCCGGAACCTGTGTAAGGCTGAAACTTCTCAGAGAAGTAAAACTCAAATATTTTCCACTAAAAGGAGCGATAGTAAAGTGGTAAGACTGCACCGAGTCAAAGGCAGAAAACTTGTGATTCCTGGAAAAACAAAGCAGTCCTGTCAAGTTCCAGCTGTCATAGATTTACTGTATTTGGATATTAGTCCCAGAAAATTTTCTCCCAGTGTGTAGGTTGTCTTTTCACTTTGTTGATAAAGTCCTTTGGTGTACAAACGTATTTAATTTTTATGAGGTTATTTCTCACTGTTGCTACATGTTCAGAGAAGGTCACCTTGGGAATTCTGCTCATCAGGGACCCAAGTCCATGGGTCAGGATGGAGGCTTCTCCTGACTCACATAGCTGCAGGGGCTGGCAAACCCAAGAACAGCAGCTCAGACAACAGGCTTCTGGCTCACAGGCCACGGAGTCTGATGAATCCCAAGATCCGCAGGCAAGTTGCTAGCTCATGTCCCAAGAAGCAGAGGTCGGATGAACAGGAGCCAGCTGCAGGATCCAGAGTGAGCAAAAGCCCATGAGCCCTGCCAAAAAGTTCACCTATATTGGATGCAGCTTACACCCCCAAGGAAATTCCCTTTCCTTTTTGATTTTTATTACCCTGTCCAATTGATTGGGGATTCACAGCAGATCCCATCATGGAAGTGATCACATTTTATCAGATCTCATCAAGGAAGTGATTACATCACTATAGGACTCCAAAACTACATCATGATTGCCAAACCACTGAAAATCATGGCCCAGCCAAGCTGACACACAACCTTAATGATCATAGTCCACCCCTTGTCAACTTGGCACTTGTACACATCTCCTTAAACCATACATGCTTTCTGAATAAATACAATTATAAAATCATGATACAACTCACATGTGTACAACTGAAAACACACTAGCCCTGTTTACATCATATAGTTTCTGAGTGAAAAAAATGAAAATATTTGATGCCGACATACAAGGCAGAAATACTCATAACAATTACAGTCCTTGTTTCTGCAACTGGTCATGTGGTCGTAACTGGTATTTAGAATTGCATGCTTCCACCACACATTCTGTATTCCCTTTGCCTTCAGCAAGCATCTCAGCTGGTTGTGGTTCTTTGCCTGGTGGGGTGACCCAACCCTTCATTCTTCAAGGCTCTGGGCCATTAATAGTTGTATTGGAATTGAGTTGCTATAATTTTCCCTTGACTTTAATCACAGGGCATGGTAGTACTAAGAGATGCCCTAAGGGATCTCTTGCATTCCAGACATACTCTTCTTTACCTCCGTTATGTAATATCAATCTGATTTCCTCTTGGTAGTCAGGTTCAGTCACACTAGCCAATAGGATAACTCCTTTCTTTGCCTGTTGATCCAGAGGCATAAGGAGCCCAAAGTAGCCAGGTGGCATTCTTAACTTCCAGTTCAGTGGAATTAGTGAAGTGTCTCAAGGTGGAAGCCTTCCTCCCTTTGGAGCTAAGACCTCTAGACCTGTAGAGCATAGGGTTTCAGTGAAAGGAAGCAAAAGTCTTGCGAGTGGGTCACTAAAGGTAATAGTGAATGGTGCCACACCCATTTCCACCCCTTGATACCTGGACCCATGAATTCTCAATATTGGAGAAACAGACTATTTACTGGATCCTGGTTTAGAGCATATACAGCCTTCTGGAGAACATTGCCCGAATCCTGTAAGGTACTGCCACCAAGCTGGTGCCATAATTGTGTCTTTAGGAGGCCATTCCATTGTTTTATTAAGCCAGATGCTTCAGGATCATGGGGAACATGGTAAGACTAGCAAATTCCATGAGCATGGGCCAATTGCCACACTTCATTTTCTGTGAAGTGAGTCACTTGATCAGAGGCAATGCTGTGTGGATACCATGACTGTGCATAAGGCATTCTGTAAGTCCACAGATGGCAGTTTTGGCAGAAGTTGTGTGTAAGGAAGGCAAATCTATGCAGAGTGTCTTTTCTAGTAAGAAAAAGATGTTGCCCTTTCCATGGTGGAAGTGGTCCAATGTAATCAACCTGCCACCAGGTTGCTGGCTGATCACCTCAAGGAATGGTGCCATATCAGAGACTCAGTGTTGGTCTCTGCTGCTGACAGATTAGGCACTCAGCTGTGACTGTAGCAGTTGGCCTTGGTGATGTGGAAGTCCATGTTGCTGAGCCCATGCATAATCTTCATCCCTGCCACCATGGCCACTTTCTTCATGAGCCCATTGGGCAATGATGGGGAAAGAGGATGACTGGTTTCTACAGAACGCATGATCCTACCCACTTGATTGTTAAAATCCTCCTCTGCTGAGGTCACCCTTTGGTGAGCATTCACTGAGACACAAATATCTTTACTTCTTTGGCCCATTCAGAGAGGTCTATCCATATACCTCTTCCCCATACTTCCTTGTCCTCAATTTTCCAATGATGTTCCCCAAGTCCCTGACCATCCAGCCAAACCATTGGCCATAGCCTATAAATCAGTATACAATCACACATCTGGCCATTTCAAGCAAAGTGAACAACCAGGTGTGCTGCTCAAAGTTCTGCCCATTGGGAGGATTTCCCTTCACCACTGTCCTTCAGGGAGGTCCCTGAAGGAGGCTGTAGTGTGCTGCTGTCCACTTTTGAGTGGTGCCTGCATATTGTACAGAACCATCTGTAAACCAGGCACAAGTTTTCTCTTCCTCAGTCAAGTGATCATAGGGAATTCTCTATGAGGCTGTAGGTACAGACTGGGAGATGGAAGGTAATGTGACAGGAGCAGAGATTATGGGCATTTGGATCACTTCCTCATGCAACTTACTTGTGCCTTCAGGTCCTGCTTGGGCCTGATCTCATATATACCACTTCCATTTAATGATGGAGTGCTGCTGTGTGCGTCCAACTTTATGGTAGTATGGGTTAGACAACACCCAGATTATGATGGTTCCGTCTCTACTAAGGCCCCATAACAAGCCAAAAGCTGTTTCTCAAAAGGAGAGTAGTTACCTGCAGAGGATGACAGGGCTTTGCTCCAAACTCCTAAGGGTCTGAGCTGTGATTCATCAATAGGGCCTTCCAAAGACTCCAAACACATCTCTGTCTGCCACTGCCACTTCAAGCACCACTGGATCACCTGGATCATACGGCCCAAGTGGCAGAGCCACTTGCACGGCAGCCTTAACCTGTGGCAGAACCTTCTCTTGTTCTGGGCCTCACTCAAAACTAGCAGCTTTTTGAGTCACTTGATAAATAGGCTGGAATAGCACACCCAAATGAGGGATATGTTGCCTCCAGAATCCAAAGAGGCCCACTAGGTGTTGTGCTTCATTTTTAGTTGCGGGAGGAGACAAATGCAGTAACTTATCCTTCACTTTAGAAGAAATATCTTGACATGCCCCACACCACTGGACCCCTAAAAATTTCACTGAGATGAAAGGTGCCTGAATTTTCGTTGGATTAATTTCCCACCCTCTAGCACGCAAATGTTTTGCCAATAAGTCCAGAGTCATTGACACTTCTTCCTTACTATGTCCAATTAGCATAAAGTCATCAATATAATGGACCTGTGTCATATTTATCTAATGCTTCTATAACAGAAATACCACAAGTGGATGGCTTTAACAAAGAGAAATTTATTCTATTACAGTATAGTAGGCTAGAAGTCTGAATTCAGGGTGCCAGTTCCAGGGGAAGGCTTTCTCTTTCTGTCAGCTCTGAGGAAAGTCTTTGTCACCAATTTTCCCTGATCTAGGAGATTCTCAGTGCAGGGACCCCAGGTCCAAAGGACATACTATTCTCCTGGCTTTTGTTTCTTAGTGGTATGAGATCCACCTCTCTCTCTGCTCACTTCTCTCTTTTATATCTCAAAAGAGATCGACTTAAGATGCAACCTAATCTTGTAGATTGAGTTCTGCCTCATTAACATAATGCCTCTAATCCTGCCTAATTAACATCATAGAAGCAGGATTTACAACACATAGGAAAATTACATCAAATGACAACATGGTGGACAATCACACAATACTGGGACTCATGGCCTAGCCAAGTTGACACATATTTTTGGGGGACATAATTCAATGCATGACAATCCGTGTGACGTTTTGTGAAAGTGAAAGGCAATCAAGGTCCCTGTGGACTAAATTATGATATGTGGCTGGAGAATTGATAAACCTCAGGAAGGACACTGAAGGTGTATTGCTGACCTTGCCAACTGAAGGCAAACTGCTTCTGGTGCTCCTTTAAAACAGGTATGGAGAAAAGGGCATTAACCAGAAAATGGCTGTCTACCAGGTACCAGGAGATGTATTAGTTTGCTCAAGCAATGAAATTACATCTGGAACAGCAGCTGCAATTGGAGTCACCACCTTGTTACATTTTTGATAATCCACTAGCATTCTCCAAGATCCATCTGTTTTTTTTCGCACAGGCCAAATAGGTGAGTTGGTTGATGGGAATGTGGTGGGAATCACCACCCATGCACCCTTCCAGTCCTTGATGGTGGCAGTAATCTCTGCAATCCCTCCTGGAATGTGGTATTGCTTTTGGTTTGCTGTTTTCCTAGGTAGGGGCAATTATAATGGCTTCTACTTGGCTTTTCCTACCACAGTAGCCCTTACTCCACTTGTCAGGATCCAATGTGGGGATTCTGCTGGTGGCTGAGTATATCTATTCCAATTATGCATTCTGGAACTGGGGAAATCACTGTAGGATGGCGTCAGGGACCCAATGGACCTATTGTGAAACGGACATCAGCTAAGACTCCATTAATAACCTGACCTCCATATGCCCCCACTCTGGTGGGCCCCAGTGATGTTTTGAGTTCAGTTTGTTTTCAGTTCAGAGCCAGTATCCAGTAATCCCTGAAAAGTCTGGTTATTTCCTTTTGCCCAATGAACAGTCACTCTTTTAAAAAGTTGTAGATCCCTTTGGGGAAGACTGGGAGAAAGATTAACAGTATACATTTTTGGCAATGTAGTGGGGTCCTTACTCAAGGGGACCCAACCTCCCCTTCATTCAAGGGGTTATGGGTCTTTAAACTCGCTCAAGTCTGGGAATTAATTGAGGGGCTGTGACTCTCTATTTTGGTGATTGAGTTAGACTGCTGTTCACTTGAACTAGAATTCTTCCACTTGTACGGATCAAGTAAATATTTAGTAGATTTCCTATCTATTTCACTCCTAGGGGCACCATGACAAAGTAGCCAATGCCATAAGTCCATACGAGTCAGACTATTCTGATTACTGCTTTAACTCCGTTGTCCATTACACTAACCACACCCACCTTTTCTTTATCGATTGAGTACAGTGACTTGGCCCCTACCACCATGGGGTCCAATCAACCCTGTTGTGGTTAGGTGTTTTAATTCAGTTAGGGCAATTCCCACTGTCAAATCTGGCTTACATAAAACAGCAATCACAGCAGTCTTCAAGGATGCTGGGGCTCCCTTCACAAATTTGTTCCTCACTGTTGTGATAAAAGTTGTGTCTTCTGGGCACTCCATGTGTGGGTCTGTTGGTCTAACCTGATAAATCCGCTCTAACATGCCAATTTCCCTAAGCCTTTGGATACTTTCTTCTGTAATATACAAAGGCAGACCTGGTACTTCAACTTGATTTGGTGCAGGCTACCGTGTAACCCATGCTTCAGCAACCCAACCAAATAAACTATTAGATCCTTTCCTAACTTCTTGAGCTAAAACACTGAATGAAGAATGTGTGCTTAGTGGGCCCATATCAATAAACTCAGACTTATCCATCTTTATGTTCCTTGCACCATTATCCCACAACCTTAATAGCCATTCCCACACATATTCCCCAGGTTTCTGTTTGTGCATATTAGAAAAGTCAAACAGTTCTTTTGGACTTTAGTGTACCTCTTCCTGAATCACACTTTGTACTTCACCTTTTGGGGCTCACTAGGACTTAAGTCTAGTTATAGTTGTAGAAGTGAAATGGGTGGTGGTGGGGATGTGTTTTAAGAACATTCAGCATTGTCTTGTAAGGCATCTGCCTCAGACAATACCCCAGGCAATGACTCAGACAAAGACTCTTCAGACACAGCTGGATTAATCTCATTAGATGGGAGTGGAGGGCCTAATAGTGTTCCTGGAGGGGGTGGCTTAGCAGACAAAGATGGAGTAATCTCTTTAGGTGGGAGTGAGGGGGCTGGTTCTGTTGGCAGGAGTGATTCAACAAAATTTAGGGGCTCAGTGTCCCAGTTATCTGCCCATACGTCCCCATCCCAAGTTTCAGGATCCCGTTTCTTCCAAATCAATGCCCTCACTTTAACTTCAGACACCACTCAAGGTTGGGAATTCAATTGGCATTGTAATTCAGCCACTCTTATGATAAGACTTTGGGTTTGGTTTTCAGCAGTGTCAGCTCTGTTACTATAAGAAATGAGGCTTTCTTTCAAGGTACAAGCAGAAATTTGAGGTCTTTTATGCAGCGCTTGAGCTTTGACTCTGAAGCCCTGAGCTCGCCTCTTTCTTCCACCACTTTGTCTAGTGAAAGTAGGAGCAACCAGCCAGCTTGCTTATGCTTCTCATTATAACAAAATTGTAGAAAGGTATCAAACATGCAATCACCCAGGGCCTCACCTCTCACCAAAGACTTGCTCTGCTCCTATACTGCTTTCTTGATGGTATGAGGTCCCCTTGTCTCTCTGCTGGCTTTTCTCTTCTATATCCCAAAAGTGATTGGCTTAAGACACTATCTTTACTGATAGTGGTGATATTTTGTGTATTTCTATTGCTACCCATGCCATGGATCGGCAGTGCCCTTTTTACTACTGGAAGCAGAGTTATCAATGTCTTTAAGACTAACCAGACTTGAGAACCAATTTAGAAAACTGATCTTTACAATTTTGTTTGTCTAGAACGAGTCTCAGTACCAAATGTCTTAGGCTGTGTTCTCTAGAGAAGCAAAACCAGTGAAGCATCTCTATATTTAGAGAGAGGGAGAGATTTATATCAAGGAAATGGCTCATGTGGTTGTAGAGGCTGGAAAGTCCCAAGTCTGTGGATCAGGCTGGAGGCTTCTCCTGACCCACATAGCTGCAGGGGCTGGCAAACCCAAGATTGGCAGCTCAGACAACAGGCCTGTGGCTCACAGTCTGCAGAATCTGATGAATCCCAAGATTGGCAGGTAAGCTGCTAGTCAAGTCCCAAGAACCAGAGGTCAGATGAACAGGAGCCAGCTGCAGGATCCAGAGTGAACAAAAGCCCTTGAGCCCTGCCAAAAAGTCCACCTATATTAGATGCAGGTCACACCCCCAAGGAAACTCCCTTTCAATTGATTGGGTACTCATAGCAGATCCCATCATGGAGGTGATCACATTATATTCGGTCTCAACATGGAAGTGATTACATCTTTATATGACTGCCAAACTACATCATAACTGCCAAACCACTGAGAATCATGGCCTAGCCAAGTTGACATGCAATCTTAAAGATCACAGTCACATAACTGAGTTGGAATTTGGAACCCAGGTGTCTTAGTCATTTAGTGCTGCTATAACAGAAGTACCACAAGTGAATGGCTTTAACAAAGAGAAGTTTATTCTCTCACAGTCTAGTACGCTAGGAGTCCGGATTCAGGGTGCCGGCTCCAGGGGAAGGCTTTCTCTCTCTGTCAGCTCTGGAGGAAGGTCCTTGTCATCAGTCTTCCCTTGGTCTGGGAACATCTCAGTGCAGGAACCTCAGGTCCAAAGGATGCACTCTGCTCCTGGCACTACTTTCTTGGTGGCATGAAGTCCCCTTGTCTCTCTGCTGGCTTCTCTCTTCTATATCCCAAAAGAGATTGGCTTCAGGCACTATCTAATCTCTTAGATCTCATCAGTATAACTGCCACTAATCCACCTCATTATATCATAGTGATAGGATTTACAATAGAGGGAAATCACATCAGATGACAAAATGGTAGACAATCATACAATACTGGGAATCATGGCCTAGCCAAATTGACAATATTTGGGGGGACACAATTCAGTCCATGACACCAGGTGATCTGGCTGCAGAACTCAAACCATCAGTCTTTGTAGTTCTTTAAATAGCTGGTGTATTTCCTTTTATAGATCGTATTCTGTCTGCTGGAAAGTCTAGTCAAATTAGGGCTCATACCTAGCCGTTGTACAGGATGTTACAGCCTGCATTTTTGGTGCTAACTTTTTTTCCTGGCTTTATCTTTTATTTCCTGTTCTCATTTTATTTCTTTCCTGATTTCTTCACCTATTATTCTAAATTTTATTTTATCTCATTGTAGCATTTACATTTTTGGAAACACCTAGATCCTTTCTAGGTTGGAAAATAAGTTGATAAATGAATAAATGAAAATAAAATTAAGTGCTAGATTTTAAGCTCCTTAAGGGTAAGAACCAACTTTGTTTATCTTAATAGTTTCTGCAGTTCCTAGCTCTAGAACTCAGAAAATGTATCTTGAATTGACTTGAAATTAAATCTTTAGATTTTGAGAACTAAGAAGGATCTGACTCAGGGAAGGGTTTTGTGCTGTGACTATGCCAAGAATTTCTACAGAGGCCAGCACTCACCTTGGGGGAGATGGCCGGGGTTGCAGGGGGCTCTTGCTTGCCCTTTCTTGTACTATAGAGAATAAAATAAGATATTTTGTTGCAGCAAAAAAGAATTCACTTTGCTGCCTTGTTTTCTAGAGAGCTGAATATTTTACCTTCAGCAATGTTCTGAATTCCTTATGGAGACTCAAAACAGTAGCTGCAAACTATTTTTGAGTCTTTGAGTCACCCAGGATAAACTAAGGTGCTGACTGGCAAGAAGGGCTGGAGGTGTGAGGTATCTTTTATTACAGCCTTCAAGTTTGTAACTTGTTGGTGTGAAGGAGTAGAATGTGGCAGGAGCCGCCCTCTCAGCTTGTTCCACACTGTGCCCGCCTCTTAGAATAATTTGGAATTTTTCTTCCATTGTTAAGCATTTCTTGGTAAGGGCAGACACAACTTGAGATGAAATGCCTACGTTAATGCTCATTTACAGCTAGAATTAGGAAAGCAGCCATGTTTGGCCAGCTCTAGGAGAAGTAGCAGCTTCTGAGGTGGAAGCTCTTCCCAGAGTTGCTGGAGAGCATGAAAGGAAGAAGATGGGCCAAAGAAACTGTTGATGATATGATCCTGCACTGCCTCTTTCTCTCAGAGGCTTTTCCACCTTTTTTTTTCTCTCCTCCCTCTCAGGCATGATTCCACTGTTACAGCACTTTCCAAAACCCTGCAGGGTTTCATTTTTATCCAAAAATATTTCCCAAATACCCTTTGTGTGCCAAGCACTGTGCCTAGATCCTGGGGCAATCAAGAGACATAGAAAAGCTGCACTGATTGAGTAAATTTATCATCTGGGGCATGATTGTTGCTAGTGTTTTGAGCACAGTTGACTGCCAGGGATCAGTAAACACAAAAATAGCAATACAGGGTAATTTGCATGGGGAATGTTGACTTATTATGTATGTATATCAGGGTGAAGAGAGAGGAATATGGTGACCCACTTAAAAATTGTTCTGTACACTCATGTTTTAAAAGATTCAATTTTTGAATAAATCACTCTCTGTACTTAGCCTTATGCAGAATAAAATATACTAGAAAATAAACAGCTGACTAAAGTTCAGGTACAGTTTCTGCCTACATACAGGCAGAATGGACTGGGGTGTCTCTCGTGGTTGTACATGTTTGTAGTTCTCTACACAATTTATTAAGCTCGCTTCCTCTTTGTCTCTGTCTCTTCCTCTCCCTCTCCTAACTCCATCTCCATTTCTTTTTCCCATATATCCCTGAGGTAGGCAAGTCCTTTCAGGATTTTCTCTTTTTTCAAGTGTCTTGTGTGGAGAAATAGAGACAATCCCAAATGTGAAAGATGAGAACCATGGCAATAGGTTCCAGCCATTCAGTCTGCCTACTTAAGACTCAGACCAGCAAAGGACATTTCCTATGGGACAGATGGAGAGAAGCTAGGACAATGTATGGAAAACCATCAGTACACTTTGACTAAAACAGAAAGACTATTTGTTGGTAATGGGTTGCAAGTAGAAGATTATACAGTCTATTGTTCTCAAAGGAATTAATTTTAGATTATTAAAAAATAATATCTACATATGTCTTAGAGTCCCTGGGTCTGCAAAAGGTTAACATACTCAGCTGTTATGTTGAAGACTGGAGGTTTGAGTCCACCCAGAGTCACCTCGGAAGAAAGACCTAGAGATCTACTTCTGATAAATCAGCCACTGAAAACCCTATGGAGCACAGTTCTGCTCTGACACACACAGAGTTGCCATGAGTTGGAATTGACTTGATGGCAACCGGTTTTTCTGGTTTCCATAAGCCTCAGTAACACAATAATCAGAGATTTAAGGCACACTGTTATTAGTTTGTTGATCAGTAGGGTCCGTGTGGAAAATGGATGGCACACTCTGGGTAATTGAGGTGAGTTCAATAGAAGGAAGGATGAAGGGAAACCAACAGGGATGGTGTAGTACTTCAGGGCTAGCTAGCAACAATGGGGAGATTTTGCCTTAGGTCTGAAAAATCACGGGGGTGGGGGTGGGAGTGGGGGTGGGGGAGTAGTTACTGGTATCCAGTAAATAAATACTCTGACCTCACTCTCACTCTCTGACTTCTTGCAGGTGCCTCCCATTGACTGAACTCATTGGAAGCCAGAAGCCAAGGGATCCTTCTAACTCAGTCCATAAAGTTATCCATTCAGAACACAGAGTGGGATGGAGAAGGGTGGAGAGTAGCTGTGGATGGGTTAATAGAAAATATCTGGTAGTTTGTCCAAAGCAATATATAGAAAAGATAATTGGATTATAAATTAGAAGATGTGAATTTTAGTATCAGCTCTGCCATTTATTAGTCAGTTGACTTTGGAAAGTCACCTCATTCTTCTGAGCCTCAGTTTTTCCAACTGTAACATGGGAAGAAATAGCCCTTGCTGACTTCACAAGGTCATTGTGAGGCCACAATGAGTTATCAGACAATACTGTTAGAGCACTGCTCTTTGAAAGAAGAGATCATTATGCAAATCCCTAAGCAACACAGTTGGCATTTAGTCCAATTTATTTTGTATTGTGTGGGTGTAACTGAAGTCCTGGTGAGAGCCAAAGTTTGTGGATTTGGAACAAAACAGAAATAACAAGCCATGTTGACCTCAAATGAGGGTTTTTTTTGTTTTGTGTTTTGTTTTTATATCTCTAATATATGCTCCACAAGGCACTACTCATTCACTCAGTCTGAAAAGGAAGAACCCCAAATTAGTAGAAGGAAATTTAAGGGTCAGCTCTACCCCAGGCCTCCCTCTCTCCTCTGAGTACGCATGGGAGAGTTTCTGAGTTTTTCAATTGGGAACAACGCTACTGTCTTGGTTCCGTTAAGGCTGAGGAGGAAGAAAGCCATGTATAAGTGCTCCCTGGATGAAACTTTTTTAGTCAATGGCTGGGCCTCATCTCCAGGACTTAAAAACTTACATATCTTCCATACCTCAGCCCAGTAGATACCTATTAGGATATCTACTCAGCCCATGACCTTTCTCTGAAAAGTACCTTGGAAGACCCTGGTAGCTGTGTTGTTACTATGTGACCCACTAGACAAAGTTGATTGGCTCAGGGGTGGACACCTGACTGTCTTAGTGCTGTTGTAACACAAATACCACAAGTGGGTGGCTTTAAGGAACAAAAATTTATTTTCTCACAGTTCAGGAGGCTGGAAGTCATAATTCAGTGTGTCAACTCTAGGGGAAAGCTCTCTCTCAGTTGGCTCTGCAGGAAGATTCTTATCTTTCAGTTTCTGTAACCCTGGTGTTCTTCATTTCCTTGGTGATCTTCACTTGGCACCTATCTTGCCCTTTATACTTTGTCCTGTATCTAATCTGCCTTTTTATAACTCAGAAGTAATTAGGTTTAGGACACACCCTACACTTATATGGCCTTATTAACATAACAAAAACCCTATTCCCAAACAAGATTACATACACAGGTATAGGGACTAGGATTCCAACACATATTTTGGAGGACACAGTTTAATCCATAACATTGACCCAATCATAGTCTCTCACCCAGAAGGCTCATTCTCTGCTAGTTGTTTGAATTTAGGCCAGGTAAACTTGGGAGCTAGAGTACAGTCATCTTCTGACAGGTTCAAGGAAGAGCAAAGGAGCCAATCTACTGAGAGAGAATGGAACAGATGTACAAGGAGATGAAGTAAAAGACAGACTAGGAAACCAATGGGAAAGAGTAAAGGAGTACAAATGTGATGTATGTACACAATAATGAGGCCAATGCCTTAGTTCTTGAAGGCTTGGTTCCTGTCAGTTTGTGAGGTCTGACCACAGGGAGATTACCCTCTCCTCCCAGCATAGCTGATTAGGACAGTTTTCTGACACTAGTAGCTGAAAAAGCCTGAAGACACACAGGTTTATGGGTAGTGAACACCCCTGGGGCAATGTGGGAACAAGCCTGGAAAGACAATCAACGGGTCCCGCTTCCTTCAGAAGAACTTTGTTTCCTTGTCTTGGACCCTTTAGGGAAAACCCTTTACCCAGAAAAGGGCAGGTCATACCCAGTGCCTCTCAGGGGGCTCCTCAAGGTTGGAAACAGGAAACACTCCCTGCCGGAAACATAGAAAACCTCTGGCCCAGTGATTCTTCCAATTTCACAATTACATGAAATTACCAATAAAGAGCCTTCCTGCCATAAAACAGTGTGAACTTATCTACCTCCTGAGCATATTTACAATCAGTGGCTTTAGAGTATCAATTAAATTCTCCCCACATTCCTTCAGCTTGTCTTTTAAACATCCACACTTTATAACTTTGTACACTCAGAACAACAACAGAAATTATCCTTTAATTAAACAAACCAACCGCATACCTTTCTCAAGTACTTGTGTGCATATACTCTTGTCAATTGGAGAAAGGCCTCTGGGTTTTGCATTTGTTTCAATAAAAGTCATTTATTCAGTACATCATTATCATTCCTAATAATAATAGTCACAACAGTTTCTTATGTGTTTATATATTTTCTGGTTATAAAGCATTTTCCCAATCTGTCTTTATAATTTGCACCACGAAATAGATGCAATGATACCATTCACTTTCTTTTATGTGTATTCATTTTCACAATGATACCTTCGATTTATATAGGGATTATACTATGAGAGGCGCTGTGTCAAGTCTTTTGCAGGCATTACTCATTCAAGCGTCCTCAAGTCCAGCAAGGTAGATATTATCTTTCACACTTACAGATTAGAAAATTGGGGGTTAAGTAAATTGTCAAAAGTCACACAGCTTGTTATTGGTGGGGTCAGGGTCTGAAGCCAAGTTTGAAGGACCCATGCTCTTAACCTCTATTGAACATGAGTAACTTCTTATTTTTCTTTGACCAAGCAAATTTTTCATTAAAAATGATTTTCCTGATAATAATAGTAGTCTGCCATTTATTGATCATCTACTCATCCATGATTCATTTAACAAACTTTTATTAACTGCCTTCTATTGTGTTCACATTATATGGGATAATTTCGCTATTGTTGGGGATTGAATTGTGTCCTCCCCCCCAAAAAATGTGTGTCATCTTGGTTAGGTCATGATTCCCAGTATTGTGATTGTCCACCATTTTGTCATCTGATGTGATTTACCTATGTGTTGTAAATCCTAACGCTATGATTTTAATGAGGGGGGATTAGGGGCAGTTATGTTAATGAGGCAGGATTCAATCAACAAGATTAGGTTGTGTTTAAGTCAATCTCTTGAGATGTGAAAGAGAGAAGTGAGCAAAGAGACATGGGGACATCACCAAGAAACAAGACCCAGGAGAATAGTACATCCCTTGGACCTGGGATCCCTGCACTGAGAAGCTCCTCAACCCGGGGAGATTGATGACAAAGACCTTCCCCCAGAACCAACAGAGAAAGAAATCCTTCCCCTGGAGGTGATGCCCTGAATTTGGACTTCTAGCCTCCTAGACTGTGAGATAATAAATTTCTCTTTGCTAAAGTCATTCACTTCTGGTATTTCTGTTATAGCAGCACTAGATAACTAATACACCTATTTTAACTTATAAATTCTCACAAAAATCCTCTGAGTAAGGTATTACCATCTCATTTCATAGAAGAAGAAATTGACTCAGAAGGAGATTGCCAGGTCTGTCTTCTGAGGCACCTCTGGGTAGGTTAGAACCGCTAACCTTTCAGCTAGTAGTTGAGTACTTAACCATTCTCATCACCCAGGGAATCTGACTAGATCTTATGAGATCTCAAATTGTTGTTGTTAGCTGCTGTCAAGCTGGCCCCCAACTCATGTTGACCCCAAGCACAAGAGAAGGAAACACTGCTGAGTCCTTTGCCATCCCCATGATTAATTGTGCCTTGGACTGTTGTGATCCATAGGGTTTTCATTGGCTGATTTTCTGAAGCAGATCACCAGGCCATTCTTCCTAGTCTGTCTTAGTCTGGAAGCTCCACTGAAACCTTTTCGACATACAAGCACTGACAAGCAGGTGGTGGCTGTGTATGAGGTGCATTGGCTGGGAGTCAAATCCAGGTGTCCCACATAGAAGGTGAGAATTCTCCCACAGAACTATATAGCTAGGGAACTATCAATCCAGACTGGAGCAGGAGAATGGAACACTTAGATGCTCAAATCAATGTCTGTCTAATCCTCTTTCCATTAACTTTGGGTTCTCCCCGTTCTTACTTGCTAAATGAGTGATGAGTCACAGCCCGAGAAAAGCTAGAGGAGGCACTGTGGATCTTCTTTAAAGATGTCATCACCTCCTCAGAGATGGAATGGGAAGGACCAACGATGAGATGAATAATAGGACTGCGTGTCCAGTGCTCAAGACTGGGTTTTTCTTTGGATGGAAAGGTGGGGTGATGGGATGAGGAGTGGAAGTGGGGAGAGACAGAGAGACAAGGAGGTGAGAAATTTGTAAAGAAGTAACAGGAGGACAAGAAGGGAATAAAGTGTTTTGAAACATGCAGGCTGGTAACTGCCAGTGAGTCAGCATGAACCAAGGAATAAGATTCAGGGTGAGAGAGGTTAGGTCAAGCAAGCAATTTCTTTCATGGTTTCATTGGGGGCTAGAAGTAAAAACCTCATCATTATCTAAACACAACACTAACATGAAGGGGTGAAATAATTTATCGTTAAATAACAGGCTGACCTATTCAGAACTGTAATTTTAAAGTAAGACTAACCTTTGAAAATAGATCAAGTGATATAAATTATTAAGGAGAAGATATTCATCAGATAGATGTTGTCTATTAGTAATTTTACGCATGAAGAGTTATCTCCTGAAGTACAGTTGCGGCTGCCTTTGCGCAGAAAAAAATGAAGAACCCAGTTACCCTTTCGTGACATGTTCGGCTGATTTTAATCAGTATTTCTCCTGTCAAATGAAATGAAAAGACTGAAATATAATCTCTCCTGTGGATGTACACTCACTGCCTCCCACCTCCTTTGCGGTAGCTGCACCAGGAGTTCTGGTGCTGAGGAAACGGAGATACACATTTCAAGCAGTGTTTTTCCTCCTGTAGGGGGAGAGGGAAGAAGATGTAAATCAGTTGGTTAAAGCACAAAATATTAAGAATCTTCTCGCTGACTAGCACTAGGCTAAATGTTGTGGGAAGGGGAGAAGCAGAAAAGTCTAAGACATTTCTTGTCCACAAGGAGTATAATGTCAAGACCTGGAAGAGTCCTGAATTTAGTACAACCCTACTGTTCCTTTTACAACTAATTGAGCTTGGGCAAGTCACCCACTCTCTCTGAGCCTCGGTTATTTTGTCTGTGAAATGGAGGAAGACATTGTTATCTACCTCATCAGGTTGTTTGGGGTTACGTTGTGAAAGAATAGCTCAAGAGTGCTTGGCATATGTCCAATGCTAAATCAATGTTAATTATTATTACTGTGTGTGTTTCACCGCTGTCTTAAACTGGAGTAGGGGTTCCTTTTCTTTCCTCATGACCATCCAGCACCGTTCCTCTAGATGTTTATGGTTCACCCTTTCTTTGAGGAAGGTGTAGAATGATGAGGAGAAGCCCAAGCCGTTGAGAAAGAGGTTGTCCATGTGAGGTAAGTTGGATGGGGATTGAGCAAAGCCTCCAGGCCCAGAGACGTGACAAGGTCCTGGTAGCTGTGGTCAGTAGGAGGTCTTCTATGGCAAGTACAACTTAGGAAGTCCCGCAGTACTGGCCATGTAGAGGCTCACTCAGGTGGAGACTGGGCAGCCAGTGTTGCTGATTTGGCTTCCTCAGGGCCCCAGGGGCCGGGAGGCATTGGTGCTTTCTAGAAGGAAAGCTTGGCGATCCTCCTAGATGATGGCTTCATTGTCCTCAGATGGTTCCTCCAGACCCAGTTCCTTCATGGCGAAGCTGACTCACCTCCCCCTCACCATCACTCCTCCCCTTTCCTGTTTTCTCAGTCTAGTCAATCCTTATTTAGAGAACCACAAGGTGCAACAGTTTTTCTTTCAAATCTATTTTTTAGGGTAGAAACTTTATATCCCTAGTGCTTCAGGGCTTAGATGTTTGCACATCAAAAAGCCTGGCTCTTATGACTCGAAAGGTATGCCTTAGGAATTCAGAAACAGTTTCTCTGCTTTCTGCCCTATCAGCCATCCATTGGTGCAAAGAATACAAGTACCTTAGAGTGAATGGTGGTGGTGATGGTGGTGCTCAGAGGGTGTGAAGAAATTGGGGGCAGCTGGAGTACTGTCTGTTAACACTTTAAAATATTATCCTGTCACACTATTTTCTCCTTCTTCTGCTTCTTCTCCCCTCTTCCTCCCCCTTGTTCTTCTTCATCATCATCATTCATCATGCCCTTTTTAAAAGAAAAGTAAATGGAGATTTAAAAAAGTTAATACCGTGTCAGGAGGGCCTTCCAGGAGAGAGGTGTGGACTCCTAGTTAGGAGAACTACTGGTTGGACTGTGAAAGACAGAAGGGAGAGGAAGCAGACTGAGCAGGGAAAGCCTTCAGGTGGTGCTGCCCATCCGACACCTATGAAAGGAGAAGGGGTTGGAAGGTTTGGGGAGGAAATCCTCAGACCACAATGCATATCTGACAGAGATGGAGTGTTCTAGAACAAAGATTGCCCATGAGAGGAGTCCCAGGTTGGCCAGAAGGGGCCAAGTCTTAGTATCCTCGCTGGGCTAAGTCATCAGCGGGATACCCCCCAGGAAAAGTGTGAACGCAGCTCAAAAGCTGAGGCAGATCCTGAAGGTGCTGAAATGGGGCTGTCTGCCCACTGTACTCCTTGCAGCTGAACATTTCCCAAAGGGGGATTCGTGTGGCACTCCTTCATTGCTGCCTCATGTGCCCATGGCCGCATAAGCATCAATAACAGAGCTGGGGCTGGAATGGAACCCAGATGTCCTGATTCCCAGTCTAGTGCTCTTTTCGCTCTAGCTTGAAACTCATGAGACAATCAGTCTACCAGCAGATGGTGCATAATTAAGCATTAAATTGCGTGGTGTGGACACTGAGTGCTGCTGAGTTTCGGAGATTTGAGAGAATGACGTGGTTATTGCAACCAGAGCAGTGTCCTTTGGAGCATGTGCCACTCTGAGGTCCAGAACCCAAGCGAAAACCAAGCTGCACCTACAATTACTATTATTTAATTTGCCCAACTTCTCTGATAGTGCCACATCCTGTGCCAGGCTCCCTACCTTGGGAATTTCACACTCTGGTCAAAAACAAAGATTTCTGGCCAAGCAGATGCTGCTAAGTAAGGAGGTTTTGCTGGAATTACTCTTAGGTTGCTGACCTATGGAAGACAAAACATGTTTTCTCCTAATCATCTGGCCAGAATCCAACTGATAGTGGATGGTCCTTGAGGGAGAATGGCCATGACTTAATAAGTGACTACAGCGTAAGTAACTTGAAAGGTCAGCTTACAGCAGTGATGGAAGGTTATGCTGGAAAGTGCCTGGGTTCAGCAGTCTGGCTGGAGTTTCAGTCTAACTTGCCCATCCATTGGCACCTGAGGTTTGACTTTAGTCAAACTGAGGCCAGGTCTTTATACTGTCAACATATGCCAGGGACTATTCAGATATCCTACATCCCTGTGTTTTGGTAGGAATAGCGATAATACCAAAACAAAACATGGCTGCTTAGTTCCAGATCTTTAGATTGCCAACATCTGCCAGGAAGCATTCACATATGGCTTTTAGTGGGAAGGGTATTATTGCTCTTGCATTATGTTGGAATTTTAAGCTTTATTAATAATGCTAGTAAAAATAGTGATGGTTATTCTTTTTTTAAAAAATGCTGGGTAAGAAACTGTGCCAAGTGTATTATCTCATTTAACCTTTGCAACAGCCCTATGAAGCATGCTGTATTTCCTCCATTTTACAGATGAAGAACTAGGCTTGTGAGGTTGATTAACTTGTTCAAAGTCACGAAGCTGGCAAATCACAGAGCTGGGGTATAGATACAACTCTTTCTGATTCCAAAGCCCATGCTTTTGTTCCCTATGCAGTATCACCCCTTTACTTTTTAACTGAATCCAACAAAAACATATAGCCTTATTGTGTCATTTTATAATTGGAAACCTGAGGCTCCAAGGGAACTAGAACTAATACTAGAACTCCACTCTCCTGCTCCCCAGCTCCAAGCCTTCTCCTCCAATAACCTGATTAAGCCTAGTACCACTCATGGCTGGAGTGCGCCTTTAACGTTCCTTGGGAATACCAATAGGTTTTTCAGTTCTTTGAGGACAGAGTTGCAGCCTGGCATGGTCTTCTTCCCTCCATTCCATTTCAAGATTGCTACTTATCCCTTTATCGTGGAGTTCCTAAGCCTCTGGCACATTGCTAGGAAACTGAACAATGAGACAATATTGCCCACTCTAGGCATGCACATTAAACTGTCCTCCTTGCTGGTATTTATTTTATTTTTTAATTTCCAAAGCATTCAGGAAGTAGCAGCCGTGGCTCACCACATCACCCATCCAAAATTTTGTGTGACGGACAGAAGCACACTTTAATTAAGAAACAGACTTCTAAAATGACCATAGAGTGTTGATCAAAACTCCTTGCGTGCCAACTCATAAAACGTTTGGTCAGGATTGCCTCTTTCCTTCCTTCCTATCCACTTTAGCAGCTGTGTATTCTTTGCTTCTGTGTATTCTTATTTTTGTCTGTGATTTTTGGGAAAGTGAAGTATCAGCAGTTGAAGGATGACTTGGCTAGAAAATTTTTTATTGCTTAAATGATTCTTTTCAGGGAGACAACTGAAGCCAAAAAGAGATCATTGCAAACCTAAAGGAGCTTGAGAAAATTTATACTTTTTAAGGTATTTTAAGCCCTCAGTGCTATTTTGAATGAAAAGACTTATTTCTGGCTTGTGGTGAGTCCTGTTCATAAGAGCAGAGCTAGACTCCAGCCAGCTGGTACAGCGGTTGGGTGTGCTGGCTCTAGACCACACTGTCTGGGTTCAAATCCTGCCTCTTCAGGTGGGTAGGTGACCTGACCTCTCTGTGACTCAATTCTTCATCTTAAAAGCGGGATGGGGAGAAAAAAACCTGTAAATACCTACCTCATGGTATTGTTGTGAGGATTAAATGAAGTACGTTGAAGTGCTTGTATTGATTAGAACTTTTTCATTCAAAAGTGGCCAAAAACCTGATCCAAACCAACATGAGCAAAAAGGCAATTTATTGCCCATCCAAAACTGAAAAGTCCGGGGGAAGGGCTGGATACAGGGCTTAAACAATGTTATCAGGACTTTGTTTCTCTCTGTCTTTAGCAATAGCAAGACAGTGGCAGTAGCTCCATCTCCTATCTCCTTTAAGTAAAAAAGCCTTATCATTGCTTCTGACTGGACCGTCATGCCGTCTCTGAACCAATACTGAGGCTGATATTGATCTGTGTATTGATGCTCTAATTGGCTTACATCTGTGTCCCGTGGTCCATCCTAGGAGCTGCGGTTTGTTTCAGCTTTGAGAGAACCATGTGGTCTGAAAAGGTGTGCATGTGATTACACAGAGAGGAATTGTGGTTGGTTACCATGAGGGTTAAACAAAACATACTCACCAGAAGTGCTTAGCACAGTTTTCGGCTTGTATATAAATTGCCCAGTGAACAGCGTTGTTTTTCTTTTTGTTGTTAGGTGCTGTCGAGTTGGTTCTAACTCACAGCAACCGTGTACACAACAAAACGAAACAGTGCCTGGTCCTGTGCCATCCTCACAATTGTTTGCTATGTTTGAGCTCATTGTTGCAGTCACTGTATCAGTCCATCTTGTCGGGGGTCTTTCTATTTTTCTTTGACCCTCTACCTTACCAAGGGCAATGTCTTTCTCCAGGGACTGATCCCTCCTGATAACATGTCCAAAGTATGTGAGAAGAATTTTCACCATCCTTGCTTCCCAGGAACATTCTGTTTGTACTTATTCAAAGACAGACTTGTTTGTTCTTCTGGAACTCCATGGTATATTCAATATTTGTTGCCAACACCATAATTCAAAGACATCAATTCTTCTTCGGTCTTCCTTATTCATTGTCCAGCTTTCACATGCATATGGGGCAATTGAAAATACCATGGCTTGGGTCAGGTGCACCTCAGTCCTCAAAGTGATCTCTTTGCTTTTTAACACTTTAAAGAGGTCTTTTGTAGCAGATTTGCCCAATGCAATACGTCATTCGATTTCTTGACTGCTGTTTCCATGGGCTTTGATTGTGGATCCAAGTAAAATGAAATCGTTGACAACTTCAAAGTTTTCTCCCTTTATCATGATACTGCTTATTGGTCCAGTTGTGAGGTTTTTTTGTATTCTTTATGTTGAGGTGTAATCCATACTGAAGGCTATAGTCTTTGGCCTTCATCAGTAAGTGTTTCAAGTCCTCTTTGCTTTCAGCAAGCAAGGTTGTGTCATCTGCATAAGGCAGGTTGCTAATGAGTCTTCTTCCAATCCTAATGCCATGTTCTTCTTCATATAGTCCTGCTTCTCAGATTATTTGCTCAGCATACAGATTGAATAAGTATGGTAAAAGGATACAACACTGACATACACTTTTCCTGATTTTAAGCCACGCAGTAACCCCTTGTTCTGTTTGAACGACTGCCTCTTTTTCTACGTACAGGTTCCTCAAGGGCACAATTAAGTGTTCTGGAATTCCCATTCTTCACAATGTTATCCATTATTTGTTATGATCCATGCAGTTGGATGCCTTTGTGTAGTCAATAAAACACAGGTAAACATTCTCTGCTTTCAGCCAAGATCCATCTGACATCAGCAATGATATCCCTGGTTCCACATCCTCTTCTAAATCTGGCTTGAATTTCTGGCAATTCCCTGTTGATGTACTGCTGCAACATTTTTGGAATGATCATCAGCAGAATTTTACTTGTGTGTGATATTAATGATATTGTTCGATAATTTCCGCATACTGTTGGATCACCTTTCTTTGGAATAGGTTTAAATACAGATCTCTTCCAGTTCATTGGCCAGGTAGCTGTCTTCCAAATTTCTTGGCATAGGTGAGTGACCACTTTCAAAGTTGCATCTGTTTGTTGAAACATCTCAATTCGTATACCGTCAATTCCTGGAGCCTTGTTTTTCACCAATGCCTTCAGTGCAACTTGGACTTCTTCCTTCAGTACCATCGGTTCTTGATTATATGCTACCTCCTGAAATGGTTGAACATTGACCAATTCTTTTTGGTACAATGACTGTACATTCCTTCCATCTTCTTTTGATGCTTACTGCATTGTTTAATATTCTGCCCATAGAATCCTTCAAAATTGCAACTCGAGGCTTCAATTTTTTTCTTTAGTTCTTTCAGCTTGAGAAATACTGAGCGTGTTCTTCTCTTCTGGTTTCCTAACTCCATGTCTTTGCACATTTCATTATAATACCTCACATTTTATCTTATCTCACCCTTTGAAATCTTTTCAGCTCTTTTACTTCATTATCTCTTCCATTCACTTTAGTTACTCTACATCCAAGAGCAAGTTTCAGAGTCTCTTCTGACATCCATTTTGGTCTTTTATTTCTTTCCTGTCCTTTAATTACCTTTTGCTTTCTTCATGTATGACGTCCTTGATGTCATTTCATAACTCGTCTGGTCTTCAGTCACTAGTGTTCAATGTATCCAATCTATTCTTGAGGTGGTCTCTAAATTTAGGTGGGTTATACTCAAGGTTGTATTTTGGTTCTCATGGACTTATTTTAATTTTCTTCAGCTTCAACTTAAACTTGAATATGAGCAATTGATGGTCTATTCTGCAGTCATCCCCTGGCCTTGTTCTGACTGATGACATTGAGCTTTTCCATCATCTCTTTCCACACATGTAGTCGATTTGATTCCTGTGAAGTCCGTCTGGTGAGGTCCACCTGTATGGTCTCCATTTATGTTGTTGAAAAAAGATATTTACAATGAATAAATCTCTGGTCTTGCAAAGTTCTAGCATGCGATCTCCAGCCTTGTTTCTATTAGCCGTGGCCATATTTTCCAACTGCTGAGGAAACCCTCGTGGCATAGCGGTTAAGTGCTACAGCTGCTAACCAAAAGGTCGGCAGATTGACTCCACCAGGCGCTCCTTGGAAACTCTATGGGGAAATTCTACTCTGTCCTATAGGGTAGCTATGAGTCAAAATTGACTGGACTGCGATAGGTTTGGTTTGGTTTGATCCTTCTTTGTTTCCAACTTTCACATTCCAATCACCAGTAATTATCAATGCATCTTGATTGCATGTTTGATCAATTTCAGACAGAAGTTGGTAAAAATCTTTAATTTCTTCGTCTTTGGCATTAGTGGTTGGTGCATAAATTTGAATAACAGTCCCATTAACTGGTCTTCCTTATAGGTATATGGATGTTATCCTATCACTGACAGTGCTGTACTTCAGAGTAGATCTTGAGATGTTCTTTTGTGTGTGTGTGTGTGTGTGTGAACTTTTTTTTTTTATTGTACTTCAGGTGAAGGCTTACAGAACAAATAGTTCCCCATGAAACAGTAGTACACATATTGTTTTATGACGTTGGTTAACAACCCCACAACATGTCAACCCTCTCCTTTCTCGACCTTTCTTTTTTTTGGTGAAAATATACATAGCCAAAGATACACTATTTCAAAAATTTCTACTTGCACAGTTCAGTAACATCAACTACGCTCTTCCAGTTGTGCTGCTATTCTCACTGTAGATGGAGGCTTACAGAACAAAATAGTTTCTCATTTAACAGTTAGTACACATGTTGCCCTATGACAATGGTTAACAACCTCACAACACATCA